>NC_089800.1:69123263-69423263 GCF_029633855.1 Hoplias malabaricus
GTGAGGTTTTCTAGAAAAACATCCAGTATTTAAATGATCAATCAACTATTATAGCAAGTAACTGTCACACAGTAACTCAATTCATAAAGGATTCACATTATAAACTGTGTAAAAAATAATTGTTGTCATGATTGTGTTTTATCATCATCCAATAATGTGAGGATAGTATTTCTCTTACCCTGCTAACATTGTGTACAGTAACACTCCGAGACTCCAAATATCACAGCCTTCATCGTAGCCCTGTCTCTTCAGCACCTACAAAACACAAAGAGTTGAGTTTGAAGTCCTTGTTTGCCCCTGACTTTCTACAAGCCATTGTCTAAAATGTTAAACCCCTTAAATACTTTAATGTTCGAGTTTGTTGGTAGAGTACAGTACCGCTGACACTAAATATTTTACAAAAGTAAGTAGTAAATGATACCAAACTCATAGTATATATCGAACAATTTGTAAATGATTCTGAATCACTTATAATAGAAACTGTACAATACAAACTACTGAATAATTCATAGCAGTTAATGAGTGAGATCCTTTATTGCCATGAATTTGGATATTTGAAATTGCATAGAAAACCTGATGGTGTAATGCATAAGACATCAATTAGGCATTAGAATAATGTAGAAAATATGAATGCAGTTGATACTGGATATTTCTTATTAGATACCGACTACCTAATAAGTAGATACACCATTTACTATTTAGTATGGTTTTTATATATATATCTCAAGTTCAAGAGAAAGGGTGCTATGAATGCTGTGAAAGACCTCTGGAGCCACAAAGTTAGCCGTGTAGCAGGGGGTCATCAACAAGCCGTTATCAGCTCGAAGCTGCTTTGCGAAGCCGAAGTCACAGATCCGCAGAGATTCTGGGTTGCCAGATTCATCCACATACAGAATATTACTGGGCTTCAGGTCTCTGTGAACAACCTTAATACAAAAGAGAGGATGAAAGAAAAAGAATTAAAAACAAACCCAATTCCCTCCAGAATGTCTATAAAACACATTTATACACACTTATTAACTCTATCTATTTAAGTATTAGAAGTGTCAAACTAGCAAATTAATTCACTCTGATTAATCTCAATGTTGTTGTAGTTAATTGTCACTAGTCACAATTTTTATTTAAATAATCCAATGCACAAAAACGTGAAGCAGCCAAATCTACACCACCTTTGCGTATTTAGTTAATCAGATATTTAGTTAATCAGATATTTAGTTAATATCTTATCAGACTATTTACTTTGTTTCAGAATGTAGCTCATTTTTTGCTGCACATTTTGAGTTGGTCGTGCTTGGGTTCATCATGAAAGGCCATAGGACGATGCCCACAGATCGCTTATGGGTGGATATTTTCATCCGAGTAGTGACAATAAAATGTTTATAAACTTCTGCAACACTGATCTGATCCATTCATAGCAACACAACGCACACTAACACACCGGTGTCAGGGCTGAGAATGATCTACCAACTGACAAACAACCAATCTCTTTAGAGGTCCAGTGTGTCTCATGGTCATTAAAGAGATGACAGAGAAAATGGATGCTAATGAAGTGTGCAAGGCGTCAAATGAAATACAGTGTATAATTGTAGACCAATAAAATGCATATATATAATTATTCTTTTTGTATATGACATTTATGAATCATTATATGTCAATAGTTTGCATGCCTATTATAATTATTGTATTCAGGTACTTGGATGTGCATCATTTGTGAACATATACGTTTACCACACTCTTTGTGTTTTGTTTTTTTTTTACCCCCTGAGAGTGCAGGTACTCCACAGTTTTGGTGATGGTGTGTAGAACTGAGCTGGCTTCTCTCTCCGAGAAGAACTTCTGTTTGAGGATTCGATCCAGCAACTCTCCGCCTCTCATCAGCTCTGTCACCAGATATACCTGTTTCCCATTATCATACACCTACACACACACACACACACACACAAATTTATCACCATAAATCAGTCAATGGCAGGAGATTTCTCCAGCTATTTCCCCATGAACTCTAATTGTAGTCAATCAACCAAAATCTCTTCACAATTCTACACAAAATCCTGGTGATGTTTGTTGTTGCTTTTTGTTTCAGAGCGATACTTTGGAGACTATTTGTTTTTGGAGGTTGATTAAATGTATGTCTTTGAGAAAGACGATGTTTTGGGGTTGTATGTTTATACATATCCTTGTCATTGTGGTTATATTTTGTAAAGGGATTTTTTTGGCTTGTATACTGCTTTAAAAGTATGTTTTTCCATACAATGTTGCTTTTGAGTGTTGTTTGTTGCAAATTTGTTTATAGACACATCTTTCAAAGTGAAGTTGTTCTGAAGATTGCTTCTTTGAGGTTTGTATTTATTGGATATTTGTTCATATGTGTTTTTGTGTCTTTCATTGTGATATTTTGGAGAGTGTTGTTTATTGGTTCTTTTGATGTTTGTTGGTTTATACGTACATCTTTCAGAGTGATAATGTTGGGATGCTGTCCGTATCGCAGCAGAATCTCAATCTCTTCAGAAGGATCTGTGCTTGTCTTATCAATAACCTATCAACACAATACATCTACTGTTAAAATTCAGAATAGCAACAATAACAAATGCAGTAATAATAAATAAAAATACACTATTTTAATGTATAAGAATAATCAAAATTTATTTAAAGATTTTTTGTATTGGTCAGAAATGTGTGTGTATACAAACCTTCACGGCATATTCAGTGTTTGTGGTTTTATGGATGCAGCGTTTGCAAACAGAAAATGACCCCATGCCGATATCCTCCTTCAGCACATAGCCATCGTTGAACAAAATGTTCTTACCATGTAGTTGCTGCTCCCACACACAGAAAGACAAACACACAAACACATTAGTAATTCACAGTAGATTCAAGATATGTTAACTGCATTATGTATTCAGAGCACAATTAATTTTTAATCCCACAGCTGCACCCACAGTTTAAAAAAATGACATAAATGTGATGAGGAAGGCCTGGCAATATTCAGTGAAACAGAGGCAGGATTAAATCCAAAAAAGTGCTCAAGATCGAAGATTTAAGGTCAAATCAAGATTTTATGGCCTGTATAACTGCTGGTGTGTGTGTGTGTGGTGTATATTGGTGAATTTCTAGCCTTATGTCAGCGTGTAGCAAAATTCATACTTCGTTCCTAAATTATATCATCAATGCAGAGGACCCAGTGATACTTGAGGGATATAAGGGTGTTATTATGATTATTATTTTTGTAACCACAGGATTACATGATATATTGAGTCAAAAGGGCAGGTTTAAAGTTCACTGAAACCGACCTGCACCACAGGGTGGGGGGGTGGCTGGACCAACACCTCTGCTCCCTCCTCTTCCAGCATTGCTGTGGCAACAAAACTGAAGCCACGAAACAGCTGATGAGCGCCTGCACTCGGAGGAACACCAGGAGAATCTAATACACACAAATACGGCTACTTAGTGCTGATTGCCTTGAACTACAACCAAAGGAATTCTGATTGATCAACTGAGCCCACTGCGATGATTTGAGCAGTGAGCAGTGAAGTATCTGATGCTTTAATGTCTTGAGAAAAAGACTGCATTTTTCCATACAACAATAATTACATTTTTCCAAAGATGATTTTGCAACAATAAGCCCACAGGAGCTCATTCGTTTTTGACTTGTACAACTGCGCCCTCTAGCGTCCGATCAATTCATAATATATTATTGAATGACCAAATTCTCCATTATGAACTTGTGTAAAAGGTTACTTTTTTGTTTCAGTTTGATTATTCTCTTTTCATTTAAGGTTTATCATCGACCTCTCTCTCACCTTTAGGAGTGCGGGAGGTGAATTCAGAGTCAAAGTAGAAAGTGTCATCAGGTCGAGCCACAGCTGGCTTAAACGGAGGCTTAAGCTCCCTACGGAAGAGTTTCTGAAACAAATATTGGAAAAATCCGTTTAACAAGTTTGTACCTGCCTTATAAGCATCTTTGCTACATTCAACAACAATAAATCAAACAGCTGATGTATAACCATACATTCCAGTCGATGGTGGAGAAAAAGGCATGACGTTTGATCTCCTCAGCACCATCTGGACCAGAGCCTGAAAATATACAAAAATATACATACTAATTCAGAAAGTATGAAGCACCTTTTTCGACCAATGTGAAATGGCTCATATATTAGGTGACCACACATTAACAGTTAACTCTTTGTTCTTACATTGAGTGTGTGTGTGTGTGTGTGTGTGTACCAAGTCTGTTGGTAGGGTTCCTCTTGAATAGGGCTCTCAGCAGACTCTGAGCTTCAGCACTGAGAAACTGAGGCATACCCAGCCTTGCTCTACCAAGAGAGAGAAAGAAAGAGATAGAGAGATTAAGAGAGATAAAGCAAGATAATGAGAGAGAGAGAGAGAAACAGATGAAAAACAGAAAGAAATAGAGATGCAGGAGGCATGAGACCACAGGTAAGTAAGGAATAAATAAAAATCAAGAAAGAAATTAAATGTTTAAAAATGCATATTTATGAATGATTTATTCATGAATTAGTTATTTTCATCTGATTCATAGCTGTTTAATATGACCTAACAATAATGGTCCTTAATTATAATTATTGTATTATTTAGTGGAAGGATGATTTATCTTGTGTGTGTATTGTTTAAGCCAGTGGCTCCCAAATTTTTCTGCCATGTGCCTTTTTATAGATGAGAATATTTTCTCGCACCCCCCCCCCCCTCCCCTCAATTTTACACCCCCATATTGACACATGTACACATCTTTTACTTCCAAGCTCCACTGGAATTTATTTATACATTCATACAAAACTGCCACTACCTACAGAAAAAACTAAAATAAAGTGATTTTGCTAAACATATTTGCTCCTAATTGCTTCCCTGCACAAAAAAAAATTAATGTATAAAGTATGAGTTTGCTTTGAGATATGCCTCATCACATTTTCTTGTTTTCCCTTTGAAAGTTGTTGCATGAGAAAACTCATCATCTCTCCCTTCCCCTTAGGGCTTACTTTAGGATGAGGTTCATGGTCTCTTTACGGTCCTTCCCTTGGAATGGCAGAGAGCCCGTCAGCATCTCAAACTGAAAAGAAAAAAAAAAACACAAGCGCAAATACGGCATAAATATACAATCCCATTAAAATGTTAATTAAATGTTATTTAAACACTGGGCGGCGGGGGAATTCCACAAAGCAGGATTTCACAATTTAGAGCTGGGTAAGTGTGAGTCATTCATTATGAACATCTCCACATTCTCTCTCCTTTGGTTAGGTTTGACATTGAGCTAAATTTTCTTATATTAAGAGAGATGTTCTGCTCTGTGGAACACCAAACCTGCTGCTCAAATGTACATGATCTGTTGAAGTAAAAAGTGAGCATATATACACTCTACAGGGAACACACTTATAATTTGCATGCCTTTCCTGTATATTTAAATGTGCAACCTGTTTTGGTTTCATCACCATCATGGTGATGTATCTACATATAAATTAGAATGATAAATTTAATACTAATCCTTTTATATAGACCTTTTAAAGAACTCATAAATGCCAAAATTGGCCCAAGAAGGGACAACCAAAGTGAACCAGGGTGATAGGTGCCCAATATTTAGCGATGTAGGAGGGGTCTGATCTCAGTCCACATTAGAGCTAATGTAGTATAAATGGCTGAAAAATTAAATGCCGGCTGTGAAAGTTTTCTGAACACACATTACACAGCAGCTTGCTGGCTATGGGGCTCTGTGCCCATGATGATGGCTTCACTTCCTCCTGCGTCAATGAGCATTTACTACCCATTTGCTGTCCTTCCTCTTCCTCATACTGGGAACAACTCACAAGATGCCCTGCTCTGACAGATATTTAAGACCATCATAATTTGGCCCAGATTCTTAGTCTTACCAATCAAGACCTGACTGTTCACATACAGCCTATCATATCCTACTTTATGACAGAAGTTAACACTTCACATGTCAGTGATTTAAAACTAGTCAGTGTATACATCCCTCAGAAAAAAGGGATGAGAGCGAGAGAGACTTGCATACCATGAGAACCCCAAACGACCACCAGTCAGCACTATGGATGTGTCCCTGTCTGTTGACCACCTCTGGTGCCATGTACTCCACTGTCCCACAGAAAGAGTATGCCTTCTTCTCATGGTCTATAGCCTCCTTACACAGGCCAAAATCTGCACACACAGACAGACACACACAAGTCAAGAGGAAAATGATTAAAATATTAAATTCAATTAAAATGCACTATACACATAATAGTCTGCATGTAGCAGAGATTTTGTACTAAACCTACTTAAACATGACTAGCCCTAGGTGGAGGACCTGCTCTATTAAGCATAAACTTACACAAGTTTCATAAAAATTGCTTACTAATATTCTATGATTTAAAAAAGTACTGTTCTTTTAAACAGATTCAGAAACTTGGTGAGCTATAAAAGTGTGTGCTACCTGTGAGTTTGATGTGTCCTTCTTCATCCAGTAATATGCTGTAATAGAGCAGTGAGTTAGTGAAGTTAGAATACACACAAACACACAATCCTATGAATGAGTGTATGAGTTATTGAGAGAATGAGTAAAGGAATGAATGAGCAAGTGGTCGAGTGAGTGCATGACAATATAGAAAATGAGTGAGTGAGATTGAGAGTATAAGTTAGTGAATGAGTAAATGAAATGGGGAGAGAATTAGTGTCTGGATTAGTGAGTACATAAATATTTTCAGTATAAATCAGCCTCTGTAGTAGATCCTCAGAATGAGTCAATGAGTGAATGCATGATTAAAGAAGAGTGAATGAAAGACTTTAGTATTTCTCAGGTTTGAGGCCTCTGTAGATCAGGGATTCTTAACTGTCTGCTGTGCACCACCCAACGGCCTTAATAAGAACTGCTGAAATGTGCTATTGTAGGTCTACAGCAACAATGACTGTTGAGGGTATGTCATTACACTGGTCTACAACTGACAATATAACACTAATTTTATTGGAGTTGCAATACATAAAATACATCCACATATAAGTCTGGAACAAAAGCCTTTAGTCACGCATGTTAATCAGCCATTACATTAGCATTACTTCCTTGTTTCACACATGGTACATTTTATCAGCTCTATTTGTGCTGTCCTTATGGTAATTGTGGCTCTATTCATCTATAGATTTCATCTAGTTTCACTCTGATTATTGTCTTTCACAATTACAGAAAGGGTGTAAATATAAAGGGTGGGTTTACTGAGAAATAAAGCTTGGCATGTGGGTCTACACATGCTGAAAAAAAAAAAAAAAAGAAAAAAAAAATCTATCAGACATCAGACAACACCTCCAAGCACCACTGATCTGAGGGGCTGTGCATCTGTTTGTACAGCTATATATATATTTTTTGTAGAACCTCTCTTGTAAGCCCCTAGATTAAGAGCCCCTGCTATAGCTGATGATCAGAGTAGGATGGTAAGTGTGAACGAATTAAATACTAAATAAAACCGACAGTTTATTTTACAAAGAATGGCCAGAAACCCAACTTCCCCAAACATATTAATAAAGTGATTCTTCTGCTGCTCATAACCGAGGACTCTGTAGATGATGCAAAAAGAGAAAGAGGATGTGAGTAGAGGTGGGCGATATGGCAAAAATATATTATCACAATTATCAAATTTGTTGTACTTTATTTTGAACTTTTTTTTGGCAAATCCTCTTTACACAAACATGAGGATTACTGACAAGTGGATTGACAGAAAGACTCAAATTTGGTCTTGTTTTGAAGGGAACAACCTATGTAAGCGTTGATATCCTTTGTGTGTATTTGCAGACTTTGTGGTGCCACAGTTTTTCGGGGTTTTTTTGCCACAGGAAGAGATCTCATGTATGGAATAAATTCTTTTGGTTTTAATTCAGTAGTCGTACATTTTAAAGTAGTGATATTATCAGTGTCCATTCAACTGGTGTAATATATACACATTATGTAAACAACTTATAAGAACTGCAGCGGACTGAATGTGCATTAACACAATCCAACAATCTCCCTGTGATGGTGTATTGTGGACAAATTCTTTTTGTTCACGATGTAATATGGTCATATCGCACACCCCTAGATGTGAGTGAGAGAATAAGTCAATAAATAGTACTTCTCAGGTTTAAGGTCTCTGTAGATGATGCCAAGACTGTGCAGATGATCCAAACCCAGTGCCAACTCTGCCAAGTAAAACTTCACATCCTCCTCTGTAAACATCACCTAATATAACAGACACACAAATTTACTTATTATATTATACAGTTTAGTAAATGATATCAGTATTTTATATCTTACACATTTACACACTATAGTCCAATTTATGAATCATATTCATATTATAGTAACGTGCTGGTGCACGTTTTGCTGCAGTACCTCCTTGGAGAGTCTGGTGAATAGATCTCCTCCACGCAGGAAATCCAGGATCAGATACAGTTTACCCTCTGTCTGAAAGCCTGATTTACACACCCACAAACACGGCGCCATTCAGAACAGTTATGTTTACAGTTTCAATAAATACAGACTATATATTTAAAGAAAACATACAAGTGATGAAGAGAGGAGAAAGATGAAGTGATGAGAAGAGTAGTGTTAGGACAAAGCAATGAGGCATGAGAAAAGAAAATGAAGAAAGAGAGGATAGAGGATGAAATTATAATCAAAGAAAGGTGAGAGGACGCTTTAAACTGACCATAGTGGAGTTTGACCACAAATGGGTGATTGACCTCTGCCAGGATGTCCCGCTCCATCTTGGTTCGGACACGATCTCTCACTAGTTGAGAAACAGAAACGACAAAACTTACAAAAGCAGAAAAGCAAATTACAAAAAAAAAAAAAAAAAAAAAAAAAAAAAGGGTTTATGCTGCATTCAGCTTTAAATCCCTCCTCTTACTTGAATCATTTCTGACTCTCAACTCACTGAAACAAGTGAAGAAATTAAAAGAAAAATGTATATTCTAAACTTTCAATTCAACAGTTTTGACTTCCAATTAAGTTATACACTTTTAGCCAAACCACATTTCCATGAAATGTATCTGCAAATCGTGCACAAAAAAGGTAATAAAATCAATTATGTAATGTACACCAATCAGTAGAATCATTAAGACTTTTTGTGGTGAGGACTGACTCCTTTTGCATCATCCAGGTGGAGGCTGCATATTTGTCCCAGGGAGTATCTAATGTCTAGAAAAATTAGATATAATTTAACTATCATTAATCTAAGTTGGTTGCAAAATGTAAATACACGTTTGGGGTACGTCAGAGTAGAACTGTAAGTTTGAATGAATTAATGACATGCACTGTAAAAAATGTGACCCATTAGTTACTTAAAAAAATTATGGCAACAAAGTGACACTTAATATTAATGAGTAGATTCTAATTTTCCAACTTTTAAGTAACATTCATTGAATAAATTAACTAAATTTAAGCAAGATGATTATGTAAATGTTAATAAAATGCACAGTTAAAATGTGTTGGATTTAGTAATAACATGCCTAAATATGAGTTAATATAGCTCAAAAATATTGAGTAAATACAACTTAATTTCACAAGGAAAGGACTATTTATCTGAGAAAACTTAATTAATATTTACTATATATCTGGCAAAAAATGAGTAGCATGTACTAGGTTTCTGGAGAAAGCTTGTTTCTATTTACTAATTATAGTAACTTTACATCTATTCAATAATATCACGTGTCACTTTGTTGCCATAATTCTTTTATGTTAAATCTACTTAATTTGTCCTTTTTGTGCCATGTTCGAGTCAACAGGTCAATGTGCATAAAAATAATACCAGGTAAACATTTATTCAACTCTTGAAACATTTATTCATACAAAAATTGAAAATTGATACAACTACATCAAGGATCACAGGCAGAATATTTTTTGGGGATGTGATGCAAGGTCATATTTGTTGGTGCATTTAAATCTCAACAATGTTTTGACACTGCACTCATCTTATACCAGATCAGTTTAATTAGGATTCAGCAGGCACCTACAAATAGATGAATATTAGCTTTAACTTCATAAGCAAGTGTAATGTTTTAGTGTTGGTCTTTTCTATTCATCTATTTGCAGGTGCATCCTGAGTCCTAATTAGATTGACTGGGTATAATTGTTAACAAAATATGATATCTTGTATTTCAAATTCATTATGTACATAAAATATAAACAGACATAACCTTGCTTTAGTTAAATAATTTAAACCAAACTGTAGACAGTGAGCAAACACAGGTCATGAAATTGTATAGAAACGATTGGAATTGGAATTTGTCTTGCTTTTAATAAGTACTAATTATATTGTTTATAGTAGTGCCCTCAAGTCACGCTCGAATTTAGTTTTACGATTCAGATTCACAGCAAAAAAAGTAAACTACGAGCCATATTGGCTACAGCCTGTTTTCGAACGCTACAAAATGTCCGAAACACAAATTAGTGCAAATAAACAGTGAATATAACAGTTTCTGGCACAGAAATAACACAGCAGTAAAAGTGTCAGAGTGATCTGAATGGTCTACTTTAAATGAAACCATCGGGTAAATGGCGCGAAAAGAGAAAATGAGATTGGGAAATAGATTTAAAAAAAAACTTAGCAGAAAAACAAAGAGATTAAAAATAAAAACAAATAGGTGTTCCTACACAATATTATGAAAACATGCATTCTGATATATTGAGTATGGAATGCTAACATAATACGTAAAATGTTAAATGTTTAGTAAACAGACGAATCTTTGCCTCTGATTTCGTGGTGTGCTGTAATTTGCTGAACTCTATTCAAACGCAGCTCTGTGTGAGAGTGAGAGTGCGCTAGTGCTGCAATGACCGTTTGAAAGTAGACTCTGACAGAGACTGAGCGTCGTGTCATGGCTTCATTACACCGTCAACAGACACATGAAACAACATGCAAACTACAGAAAGCAAAACATCAGCTTCTTAAAACCGTAATTCAGGATTGTAATCACAAAAACACTTTGTTTTTTAACCAAACGTTGTTCCTCACCATCAGCTAACTCTCCAGTCTGTGCTCGAAACCGGTCTTAACGGTCTTTACGAAGCACCAGTGTTTGTAAATAAACCGCCTCAGTTACATGCTAGGTCTCTCTCTCCCTGCTCATAGCAGAGGCGTCTGGTGTTGTTTTAGACAGAGAAAAGAACTCCAAACGTTGAAAACAACGAACAGAAATGAAGGTTACTCTATTCCTGCTCCATGGTTTTGCGGTTTCGGATCTCTTAATGTGGAAATGCCTCCAAACTCCGGAGACGGCTAACTGCATTAGCGACAGTGCTACAAACTAAACACCTCGAGTTACAAATGAGTGTCTCTGGTAATTCAATCAGTGAATTAAAAACTTACAGACAAGTTAAACTTCATCCACATACAAACAACTGTCGCCCCCCCCCTTCAAACACACCGATCCACCTTAAAAATCCGGAGCTTAGAACTGCGTGTCCCCACATTTAAGAGCGCCTCAAACAAAATACACAAATTTAAATTGTTCTTTTGCTGTTAATAATTTAAAAGCTGTTCACTTTGGGAAGTCCGGGGACGTTCAGAACCCAGTAATGCTGGTGTCCACGAGTTTCAAAATGCGTTGGGCGGAAGTGTATGATTAAAATTAAAGACCTCCCAATGAGTAAAATCTATTACATTTTCTGGATCTTTGGTGTTACTCATAAAATATGAATAAATTCTATTCAACATATCCCAGCTAATTTTATTTAGCCAAAACTGAGTAAATTGCAATTAATACTTTGTTCAAATTTGTTGAATTTAGCTCAATTTTATTTCAAACTACAAGAAGTCTTTTTATTAAGTGCAAGTTACTATTAGTTTTTAACTAAATATTAATTTACCCAGTCCCACTTTTTACAGTGCATGAGTTGAGTCATGATCTTAAGGTTAGAGAGGATGTCCTTGGGAACGTAGTCACCATCGTCATATCGCCTTGTGTGTATATTGCTGTGTATAAGTAACTCAACCATGAAATCACTCAAAGAACAAATAAGTACAGAGAGAAAACAAGAAAGAAATGTAGGAAACATGAAGATGCTGAAAACCACAGACACCTTTTATGTAGGGAAGAATAACAGCAGAGAAAACCACACAAGCACACACACACACCCACGCACAGCTGTGTAACCCCTGCTCAGTGCCAATGGAGTAAACAACCTGCAGTAACAGTACAACAACCTCAGAGAGAGAGAGAGAGAGAAACTGTTTGAGCGTGGGAAAGAGTGTGAATGGGCTTGTTGGTGGTTGCGTGTGTGAGAAGTGGTCTCTTTTTGTTTGTATGTGTGTTTTCAATATATTTACAATATTAAAAATGTGCAAATATATTTACAATAATTTGACAGTGAATCATACAATCTTATATTTAACCAGTATTTGGATCATTTACATTTTTACCATTTTGTAAATAATTTTTGAAGTGCAAAAAGATTCATACTAACCAGTGTCATGTTAATGTTAAAGGACTATTAGAAACCCCATAGAGATGCTAGCAGAAATTAGCAGTATCTTACTGGTGTTTTAATCCCTATTTTTTTGGATGAAGTTTAACATGTATGATCTGAACTGAAGGTAGATCTTATAGTTACAGCTGACCACTGATCATAACTTACTATAAGTTATGATCAATTCTAATCCCTCAGTGTACTCACTGCTCTTTATGCACTTGTGTGTGTGTGTGTATTATGTGTGTGTGTATATATATATATATATATATATATATATATATATATACACACACACACACACACATTAATTAATTAATTAATTAATTCATTCATTCATTCATTATCTGTAACCGCTTATCCAATTCAGGGTCGCGGTGGGTCCAAAGCCTACATATATGTGTGTGTGTGTGTGTGTGTGTGTGTATACCTTTCAGTGTAGCCTTTTTGAGCACCTTCATTGCGTAAAGCTGGTTGCTGTCTGGGGGTGTAACCTTCCTCACCAGGAATACCTGCAAAAAAAGAGAGGTTATGTTTAGGGTTGCGATGAAAAAGACGACACTGTTTTGAGTTAATCTTAAGGTTTACAATTAAGATTAGCATTAGTGTGAATATTAGGGTTTACGATCAGTCTCCCTGACTTGGATTAAATCAAGTCTTAGACCCACAATACGACCTAAAGCAGTGGTTCTTAAAAACCATGGAAGCAGCAAGAGGTGGTGTGCCAAACATGCTCCAAGCGCTGCTCTCTTCTCACCAATAGCCTATTAAAGCACATAATTAATATTAAATTGAACCTCTTCTCATTTTTATTTCTTTCAAAATGCTTTTTTCCCTAAATGTTTATGTTTTCATAAATGTATAATTGTGTTTAAAACATTCAGTTGACTCTTAGTTATTTGTATTCCCTCTTTAATTTTTAGGAATGTTTTTAGATAATGTTGTGTAAAGCATGCAAATTTCAAGAAAAAATAAAAAGCAACAAAAACATGCAAAAATGAAAGATTTTGCCTCATGCCCCCAGAAAAGAGGAAGAGCCAGAGCTGCACATGTTTTTGTGGCAAGACCCATAGGTGGTACTTTGAGGTTTTGGTTTGATAATGGGTGGTGCTTGACATAAAATCTTACATATGCACATAAATCAGAGAGAGATTTTGAGCATCTATAGGTATGTTTTGTGCACAAAATCAGCCTCCATACATGTTACGAATGCATATCTGACTCATTAGCATAACACATTTAAACAGTTTATAATAGTAGCTTTAAAAAATGTGTGAAGAATTACAAGTGAGTACTAGAGGACTTAAAGGTCATTGAAGGCTGGATATTTTTGTGGGGAGGGCTGTTCTCTGAACAGTAATGGTATTCTGAAAACTCCAGTAGCACTGCTGTTTCTGATCCACTGTGTGACAGCACTGCGTGAATCGAGAGGACACTGCCATCTCTAATCTAAAGATTTCTGACATTCTGTGTTAAACCTTATTTCGAACAAACAGTTTTAGACTACTAAATCTCCATCCAGGAATTAGCTTAACACCTGTTTTATGCCCTATTCAGATGGGGGTAATGTAATTATTAGTGTCTCAGTGGTTTTAGTCCCATCCAAAAAGAAAATTCCAGTCATTTTTCTGCAGTACATGCTGCTGTTTCAAGGAAGACTCCAGAGGCTTTTACTTACTGTAAAATGACTAGTAAAAATAAACCAAGTTTATATTAATCCCATGCACATTGACTGTTCCGTCCTATCCTGTGGTAAAAGTTTTTCACAAGCATGGATGTGCTAGAGGAGACATTAAGTGAGAATGTACAGATGTTCACAACATAAATCAAATGAGTCATTCATGTATGTGGTCAACCTCAAATGTTGAATGACGCTCTCCACTAGATGACCTAAAGTATTATTCAGAGGAAGGAATATTTTGGCAAGATACATTTTGTGCACATTTTGGGCTGTATATTTTTTTTTTTGGTGGGCTGTTCTCAGAACAGTAAGCACTGCATAAATTGAGTAGTCATTCCTGTCTGTTATTTACACCAAGATTTCTAATCTAGTGCCAGCCAGCTCCTCGTGTAAAATGAATCCGAATATGGATTATAGAATATAGTAAAAGTAAAATAATAACATAGTAATTCTGTTTTATCATAAAAGTAAGTGTGTGAGAGTGTGTGCTCACCTTGCCAAAAGACCCCTGGCCGAGCACTTTGAGCAGCTCGAATTGGGATGGGTCTGCTTTCTCCGCCCCCTCCTTAACCACATGTGTAATGTTGATCTCCTTGATGATGCCATCGTCCTGCATCAGGAAACAGAGCAGAGAGAGAAAAGCACATCATGCAGGAGAGCAGCATGGCACCACAATGTAAAGGTCAGTAAAGAAAATGTTAATCATCTCCTTTGAGATAAGCTCCCTATGCACTTCCATTCATTTTGGAGTGTTCCTGATGCAAAAATAAACACACCTCTCTGCTGTTTTAGATTTACCTTATGTCCCTGACCTCTTCTATTTGATTTTCCATCATTCATCCACAGGTCAACTCTACTGTTTCAGGATAAGACATTTTCCAAGACAGTACAGAAAACATCAAAATAAAGCTGTAAGCTGTCTAAGTGTGTTATGTTTGCAGTAGAATCTCCTCTATGCTATGTTTGAATTTTTTTATATTTCATAGACTTTGATGACAGCATGTGTAAAAATTTAAATGTTTGGTATGGTGTCCTATGTATAGTTAAGCACTACATTTAACATAGTAATATTTTTAATAATCACTGTTCTATTTAGCAGCATTAACAGAAATTTCTCATGCCCTTTCACAGTGAAGCTTCATCGGCATCATTTCCTTTAACTTATCAGAGTTGAACAAATTTCTCTAGAATCTGTAGAGCCTGACATCATAGAATCCCCCTTCTAAATAATTAGCTGTGGTGCAGTGTCAGCAATGTCATTTATCAGACTTTAGAACCAAACCACTAAATCCTAAAGAAATGGCCCCCTAACCTTTCACGTACAGGTGGCAGGAATACACGTTGAACAGAGACCAAACACTCTCTCACCTATGGACACTCTGAATAACCAATTCACATACCAACATGTGTTTTTGAATTGTAGGAAGAAACCTGAGCACCTGGAGGAAACCCACATAGACCCACAACCCCAGACCCCTGCAGCTGGGTGACAGTGGCCCTAATCACTTTTCCCTTTACTACACTATAGAATATGATAATAAGGAACACTTTAAATTATCCATATATATTTATATATTCTGACTCTAATAAGCTGTAAAGCATTATTCTTGACCACAGTGTGGTCAACATACCACAAGGATCAAACCACATAGCACCATTATCCCCACTGTCCAAACAGCTCTGTTCAGAACTCCCGGTTTCTTTTGAAATAGCCACTGTTTACTCGCGTAAATGAGCAAAGATGTGAGGTGCTCCATGTAAGAAAAAGCATAACATCAGAATGGCTGGTTTGATCCCAAATCTTCAGACATATCTCAACAACAACAGACTGGGCTGTTTACGTTTGTGGTTTAGAAGGAGCTCCGGATCCACAAACAATGTAAAGCACTCAAAGTAATTTATTCAACATATGTCCCCTTTAAATTAGCAGACTGAATAACTGGCTGCAAAATAAGCTGTAAAAACAGGAGTTAAAAAGGTACTTCCTCAACCATAGACAGAAAAAAAGCAAGACCAAGCATTCTCACACACTTAATAATTATTGTTCTTCAAGGGTTTCCTTTAGTAAAGGAAATGGTGCAATATAGAACCCTGAACAATTGAAGAAAATTTTGCATGATTAACTGATTCTTTGCACCATGAAGGGGTTCTCCGGAATTGAGAATGTGCTATAGATGGTTCTAAGTAGCATCTTTCAGAAAAGGGTTCTATATGGCACTATAAAAGGGTTCATCTATTGTTGTAATGTTTGTTACAATAGAAGAACCCTTCTTTAAAAGGTGCTATATATAACCATCTATAGCATATTCACCATCAATCTGAAGAACTTATTAAATTTCACAAACAGATTTTTTGCTATTGATCCTTCCATGTGTGGCAGGTTAAACTATGGAGCACTTAAACTGAACGTTTGCAAGCTGACAGTCAAACAAGCAGTGAACTAAGGTGTTTTTAAAGATGAGAACACCATATCTCTCTTCAGTGGATGTTCCTAGGCACTCAGTTTAAAGATTCAGTAGTGGTTGCAATAATGTTCTAAGCCTGCACATTTCCACAATCTCTCTCTTTCTCACACACACACACACACACACACACACACACACACACACACACACACACACACACACACACACACACACACACACACACACGATATAGGTAAAAAATACAAATAAAAATATATAAAGAATGAAATGAAAAAATTACTAATAATTATTATTTTTTTTAAAACGAAACATATTTAATATATCTGCCTTGTGTAAGATTCTGCTCACAAGAAAAATATAGTGTCAACCCAGCGCTTACACACACACACACAGGAACCAGCAGAGGAACTCCACCTCACCACTTGGTTACGGGAAACTTTAAAAACCACAGCGTCAACTTACAGCTCAAAATACATTAGAGACAAGAGTAGCATTTATATTTTCACATCCACTGCAAACATCAGAGATGAACTCTGCCATGTTCTGATATCTGAGGCTATTGATTGCCATTCAGACCTAACTCTAATGAAAATCCTCCATGTGATATGAAAAACAAACATTGATGTAATTTATAACTATAATTAATATGGTAAAATACCCCACCCACAGGCAATAAGCATTGACATTATCAGTGCTTATTAGCACATAGCAATGAATGTCTGGGTCAAAGTTGGCACATCTACCATTCTCTTTGGCCTTGAATAGTGAGGTTGATTCAGGGTGAGTCTAGCTGCCTCAACTCACTTATATGTCCACCATTTATGAGCCAGATGTCAGCTGGGTTGTGTTGTACTGGTTACTTGCCAAATTTGATAAAATATAATATACGGCCTGAGCAAAAGTTATAGTATGTATAATTATAAAATGCCACCTTTGGCAAAGGAGAACAAAGTCATCATTTATTATATTTACATGACCTATAAAATTCCTATGAGATGAAAATAAAACGGTTCTGAATGAACCACTTTATGTTTCAGAAAGTAGGTTCCCAATATGAAGCTGGCCAGGTTTAAAATGGGTATAATACTAGGGATGGGCGGTATCCACATTTTTCATACTGTAATACCGTCTCAAATTATTATCTCGGTATACGCTCTGAGAGTTATATCTTTGAGCACAAAGTCGAGTGAATTTAGCTGAACACAGCCCGACAGTGCACAACGACACACATGTTAACAATAAAAACCCATTTCTGGGAGAGCAAATTTCAAGCAACTGGTGCTGAAGGGACAGAAAAGTTCGAAAATAAGCAAAATAAGATGATGTACATTGTTTAGAAGCACAACTGCCGCTAACAGGCACTTATGTTTTTTTTTTTGTTTTTTTTAGCAAATTGAGGTTTAAACACAAATATTTAGAGGATAAAGCCATATACCTGTGAGCACAGGTCGAGTGAAGGATTTTATGAGAATTATGTCTGTTTACAGCTTTATTCCTTTCTCTTTTAACCCAAACTCAGCGCTAAACTTACAACTGCGGTGGGCTACTGGGGTTGTGCTTTTCTCCAACCATTTTCAGACATCGGCATTTCGTGACATCAGCAGTCACTGAGCTCCCACAGCACCCCCTCCCTGTGTCTCTCTTAAATGAAAATTTTAACCTACATTTAAAAACGCAGAACTGAAATTTGACACACAATACACACGCCATAATTACCGCCCTCATTTTAAGATCATTATACCGCCCAACCTTATATAATACAGAATTTGACATCCACTCCACTAAGTGTCAGTACCTTAACCCCCCGGAGTCTGAGGACTTTCAGCCATGTCTAAGGTGATCTGACATACCTTGACATTTTAACAAATTTCATCTACCTAAACAGGTTTGTTACAACACAAACCCAGCAACAATAATGTGACAGAAGTCTGTATGCCATTCATCTGATTTTTGTTTAAATTAACTCTAAACATTGATTTCCCAAAAACCTATTTTCAAAGGTGCTGATGTATAGAGAAAAAAAAAATGGATGGATGGATGGACATTGTGAACATTTATGAAGTTTTCTTTAGAGCTCTGAACTTTGTAGAAATGGGTGTCAGCCTTCTGATATTTAAATTGTTTTTCTTCTATATCGCTATGAATCTGATATGACACTGTTTTTCTCAATACCTGTGGCACACACTGACTATTCATTAAGGAATCCCCACCCCCCCACTGTCAAAGATAATGGCCCATTAGCCCCCAAAATACACCATCAGTGAGACCAACTGAATGTTTGTCTATAAAAGGTGAAATTTCAGTTATTTAGCAACGCCACAGCCAAACAAGTGAGTTTCAGATGACTGTTTAAAAGCAGCAGAGAGCACCCAAACTTTACTACAAGCCATTTTTTCTCTATTGGCTGAACTCTGCACCTATGCGTATTTACAAAACATTTACCGTCAGCTTCATGAAATCTGTTGCTGGAATAGTACTGAACTAGTGTATCATTGACAATAATAAGTGCTAAACATGCTTCAGAAAAACGAGTCAAATATATTTCACTTATTCATCACAAAATGAAGCCGTTCCTCCTCAGGCAGCCGTAATGTTTGACTGTGCTGTCTTGGAGCTCCGCGTTCAGCGCGAAAACACAGCCATGTACATTTATTGATATGACTAAAATGAGCGCATTCACATGTCATAATCCTCCAATAAGAGCGTCCGCATTAGCATGCTATTATCATGTGAATATGAATGGGTGGTCAATCAACGGTCCTGGTCTGAGTCTCAGAGAGAGACTTGACACCCAGATAAAAATACATTTATTTTCAGCCTCCATATATTTGAAATGTAGACTTTTTAAGATTTCTGGGGGGTATGTTTATTATGTTTCTAGGACATTCAGTCCATTCAGTTTTGTCTGAAAGTCTGAAAACATGGGGTAAATCAAGCTGCTCTCTTCTGTGTTGCTTTTGCGTAAAGTGCAGAAACCCCTTACCTGAGAATCTCCAATCAGAGCTTTGAATGAGGAGAGTATGCTACTGTGTTGTTTGATCCGTGTATTTTGACCAAAGCCTGTCACACATACCCCAGGGAACTGGGTGACCGTGTGGAAAAGGGGTACAATATGTCCCTTTTAGCTAAATAACCCCTCTAAATCCATGTAATGTGATCAAAACCAATTAGGATGGACTTGCTATGATTAAAAGTTATTAATCTCATAGTTTATAATAACTGCCATCTCTGGGTTAGGGTTGTTTTTCCAACAATCAAAATCTGCAAAGCTAGAGTGTAATGCACTAACTTAATCATCATATGTATGGGTGTATGTGTTAAAGACTATGAAGAATGAGTGTTTTCCCATCCTCACACTCATTTTGCTAACACAGGAATCACTTACAAAGCTCTTTCTCTCACACACACACATTATATTCAGATGTTCCTCATTACAAAAGCATAAGTAAAAGCATTAATAACATAAAAAACATGCAAATTGTACAAAAGTAATAAAGTGCTAAAAATAAATATTAAGACATATCCTTAAAATATTTAGGACATAAGCATAAAATCTTATATGTATAAAGAAGGCCATTACTTAGTCTCTTTTATGTATGGCAAAAAATCCAACTCAACATTAATACAGTAATAGCAATAACACTGCTGAATTTGTACACGCCCTTTACTTTCAGTTGAGTGTTTAACACACCCAAAAGAACCTTCACACTTCTCTTCCTCTGTCATCTCCTCCTGGGATATCGACGACACATTTAAAATGATTAAATTCATCCATGCATATACCACTCACAGTTTACATATCCTTTCCAGACTCTGCACACAAATGTGTTTATGCATAGCTACTGCTGATATGTTAGATTGGCTTAACGGAACAGTGATAAGAATCCCAACCCTTTCTTCCAACCTCTTCCTAAAGACTACCTGGAACACTGCATAGCATCATTATATACTTAACTACATGGAACATATACCATCCACCAAGTAACAGCATATCAAACACCAATATACACCCACCTAGTAACCTGAAATAAAATTGAAATCACTTTCCATTTGCATTAGCATAGAACCAGCTGGCAAACCCCCTAGAAATCACATGGAATACTTTTACAAGCAAGCAGCAATCCCCTGCAAATTTATCAATATTATATCAACATAGCAACGTACTGCGATACTGTAGAAATACCATAGAACTTAATAAGCAACACCCATGCAACCACCTGGAATATTATTACAATCACTTGCGATCGTATGGCAACCATCTGGAACACAGCTGCAACCTGCAGATTTCTTGTTTACATTGTGCATGCTCTAGATTTCCTTCAATGTATGCACCTTACAAACTAGTGATGTAAATTTACATTAGTACTTTAACAAAGCTTCCAACTTTTGTGTAGCAAAACCTGTATGCTAGAGTGAGAGTCTGGGTGTACTGACCGTCCACGACTCTTGGTCTCGTGCTGAAGCTGTGCTGGAGGCTGTAGACGTCTTGCTGCTATTAGATTCCACTAGGGTATGAACTTTAGCCGGGTTGCCACTATTAGCACCACTAGTTAAGGCTTTATTCTGATGGCGTCGGAACAGAGAGTAGAGAGTTAGCAGTTGCCGTACTTTAAACTTCCTTCTCTCTTTCTCTCTCTCCATCTCTCTGCTAGTCTGGACATCTCAACATCATCTCCTCTATGTGCCTTGAGCTGAGGCTAATCCGTCCTGCATTAGTCTAGCATGTATTAGTCATAGGTTTGAATACTGGAACTATAATTATTAATAACATAAGTTAAATACAGATATTCTCTTAAACATTCAAGCGTCGAAACTAAGTGACAGAGAGAGAGAGAGAGAGAGAGAGAAAGGGTGTGAGTGCATAAACAGATGACAAGAGACAGGAAGGAAGAGGTTGGAGAGAGAGAGAGAGAGAGAGAGAGAGAGAGAGAGAGATAACAAAGGTAGATGGTTGTTACAGTTAGTGAATTTAGCTTTTGTTCACCCAGCGTGGATACTGATCACATATAAATCGCCACAATTGACACTATGGAGCAGCTGCACATGAGGTTAATAGCACCAGGAACAATGCCAAGTATGTGTTGGAGAGAAATAAAAACTCTTAGCACTGGGCTGCACATTGTATAGTTCTCGGGACTGATGGAGAACCATCCTACACGTCTGGGATGAGTGGAAGTGTTGTTTTTGATCCAGAATTAATCATTCAGCCTCAGTAACTGATCACACTAAGGATACATTCACACAGAAAGTACAAGTGGCCCAAACCTGATCTGACATGTGTGGCTGTGTGTACAGCAAAAAAAAATGTTATTAAATCTCACATTTTAGATCAGATTTGGGCCACTTATGTGGTACTGAAATCGGATCCATATACATCTTTATATTTTTGAAAATCAGATTTTCCTCCCTGTCCAGACAAATAGTTGGTCACATTATCATGCCATTCCAGTAGGGGGGGGGCACTGTATCTCTTAAAAAAGACATCAAATCACCATGAAGCAAGAGAGAAACACAGATGTTTCATCCAAAAATCACACCATACTCTCTATGCAGTGCATAACATAAGTCATGAAATGAATACTGAATCTCGAGCTTAAAAGTGCATTATATATTTCTGATACAACATAATTTATATTTATTTCTATAGGGGAATCTGAAATCTAGTGCCATCTGCATATGTACATTCTACTTCTTTGTCTTTTGGCTGCTCCCGTCTGGGGTCGCCACAGTGGACCAACCGCAATCCGCACATAGATCTGGCACAGTTTTTACGCCCTCCCTATTTTATCTGCATATGCACATTGTAATTCTATATTCACTATATAGGAAATGAGGAGCTATTTCAATTTCAGCCAGAGACAGGCATGTGGTGTGACATCAGCTTTTTTTTTTTTTAGTAACCTAAAATGCCATCTTAATGGGGACGGGAGGCCATACCACAGACTTAAAACTTCAGTTTTTAAAAATCCCCATGTTCATGTGGACAAGGTCTGTCTGAGCAGCTGAATTCCTGTGATTTTACATCAATCCATGGACATATGGCCTGGTCAAAGCATTTTCATTTTGTAAAAAACATATGGAAACAAGAACAGGTGAAACTCTTTATCCAGGTTTTTGTCACTTATTTATGACAAAACATATGAAAAATAAGGTTTTAAGTGTTTATTAGAAAAAAAAGGCAGAAATCTTTTACTTAGTAGTTCTTTACTTTCTTCTATATTTTTCACGTCAGTATGAAGGCAGCTCACGTGTAACATGGAAACTCATTATGTCAGCGCTCATCTCCTCTTGTGCTTGTGAGAGACCCAGCAAATTTACACTTACAGTGAAAGAAATTTTCATACACCTGACCAATGAATAGTCATTGACTTTTGGAATGAAATAATGTTTTGTATTCTTTTAAGTCTTTGATTTACACTCTGATTCTCACATAGAAATGTATTGGAAAAAAGAAATGTTTCATTTTGCACCAGTGCTGTTCCGTTTCTTCATTTCAAAATGAAAACCCTTTGGGTGGAACAGACGGACCTTTCCTTCTGGTTAGAACCTGAAGCATATGATGTCACACTAAATGTCCAAAGCAGAGGGTGCAGAAACACCATTTGGAAAATATAAACCTGCAGGTTTTAACAGTACATGTGTAAATATCCCACTTACGAGCACAAATGTTAAATTTCTCGAATGGTTTTTACCCTCTGGATTTTAAAGTTTCCCTTGGGTGCCAAACTCCATTTCCTTGGGCTCTTTCTGCGCTCAAGAGGATTTTAACTGTCTCTGTACAATGAGAGCGGGCTGAATACAAAAACGTAGCTAGTGAAGAGGAGCTGACTCCCGAATTAATCAATACTTTGAGCAAGAAGACTGATGTCAGACATAGGTCATGTTATATAGACCTTGTGAACAGCAAGGAGGGGGAAAGAGGGGAGGGGAAGAAAAAAAAAACAAAACAGATTTGAGCCACTTTAACCTGCTGTGTGAACGTAGGTAGAACAATCAAACCCTCACAGCAAATGCTTCAGTATCCAGTGTAAAGCCCCTGAAGGGTTTAAGCTGTTACTACACTCCAGAACTAGGTAAACACACTGTGACACACAAACAGTTCAGGTCACCAGACGAAGTATAAAAAGTTACAGCCAGCACTAAGAGGTTTGCCCATTGGAGGGCGCTAAAATGTTACTTGAGTTTGATTCTACAGCAGAATATTAGGCGCAATGTTAGTCTGTATTCAGTGAAGCAAGATGGTGTTTTTACACCAGCACCAGAGCTCAGCAGAAAGGGTCCCAGAAGCTCAAGCATAAGCTGTGAGCTCCAGATGTGCTCTAGGTTAGCAGCAGGGGCACTACAGATGTGCTCTTACCTGTCTGATAGCGTTAGAGAAGTCCTTCTCCACCCATGTGATCTCTGACTGCTTCTGCTTAAGGCAGGAGGAAAAATATATTACGGCAGTGTTTCAAATCACAAATCACTTACTCACACAGCCACCTCTGTTTCACCTATTTTGGCAGTTTCAAACACATTACATTCATAAAGCTGCACCATGTTCTCTTCACAAAGCTGCCTTTGTGTTCCAACTAATTAGGGACCCATGGCTGTGTTCCAAACAGATTCTCTTCACAAATGTCACTTTTAATTTATTACAGTGTTCCAAGCTGATTACCTTTGCAGAGCTACTTTTATTTTTTTATTCCTTGGAAACTCAAGACTGTGTTCCACACTGCTTTTGTTCCTGTATATTTTGTTTTTAATTAATTACGACTGTGATCCAACCTGTTTACATCTGTAGACAACCTTTTGGTTTTACTATAGTCTTGGTTTAAAAAAATATATAAAAAATCGCTTACATTCACAGCACCCTTCCTTTAACCCTGGATGTGTTCCAAACGGATTTGGGTTAATAAAGTCATTATGAGTGTGTTATCTTTGCAAAGCACTTTTATTTGTAACTCATGAATCTCAACACCGTGTTTCAATCAGGAAGTCGTCTTTGATTTTAACTCATTATGGCTGTGTTCCAAACTGATTACATTTGCAGAGCAACTTTTATTTTAACCTATTATGTCTGTTACAGATCATTTACATTCAGAGAACCCTTCCTTTAAAATCATGATCATATGCCAAACTTATTTCGGTTCATCCAAGTTGTCTTCGGTTTTAAACTCATTACAGCTGTGTTACAAACCAAGTATCTTTGCCTGGCCCCTTGGTTCCACACATAACCCCCCCCACCCACCCCCAACTTAAACCCGCCACCAATTTGCAGTCACACTTTTTTCATGCCCACAAAGTAGAGCTGAATGTTTTGGTGAAAATATCCAATTGTGATTTTTCAGACAGATACTGTGATTTGATTTGTGATATAATTACTTAAAAAGTCAAGCTTCAATTCATTATTTACCGTATAACGTATAACACATTTACAACATGATTGATCATTACCAGATGAGATACTATCAAAATGCTAATAAGTGTTCTATATTTGAATGAAAGAGTGAATTGAATGAATGAGTAAAGTTTAATGAATTGAAAATAAGGGAACATGCTTCTGCACATTTTAATACAGTTGTTGTTAATCTACAGAATTTAACATTGTTTGGGGGAAAAATTTAGAGAAGCAAAAGTAACTTTAGATTTAATTTTTTTTTCAGTTAGTGTAAAACTAGAAAGTAAAAACTTAAAAAAAAAAAAAACAATAAAACATGGTGTGTTTCGGCATGTACTTTGCCCAAGATTGTACATATAATTTATAATACATCACATCTTATAGCGTTTTCAGACATTATCATCTAAAATACAAACAAGAGTAAAAGATGGTGAGAGCAAGCAAGAGAGAGACCTTCCACAGGCTGCATATTGCACACTGAAGTCACATCCAAATATTTAAGCTCCAAAGACCTTCACATTATGGCCATAGACTCATATATAGCACTTGTGGTAATTTTCATGTGTTGATATGTTATGTTTTTGACACTGCCTTATGATATGAAGCCTGTTCCAAAATAAGATTGCGACGTACCATCCTTTGTTGTATAACTGTTGTCTCAAACTCTAAATATTCTCATATCGGCAATGTGCTGTTTTTCTTGAGGACTAAAATGACCATTGTTGCTGCGGCTGATTTGTTCACATCTTATTTGGTAGGAGTATGAGTAGGGGCCTAGAGCCACTTATGACTGCTCAGTATGTCTGGAGCATGGCACTTTTGATTGGTCAGATGACTTACTAAACTGAAAGCTTTGTCTCTCCTGTCCAAATGGCTAAGACGCCACTGTGGCCCGCGGGTTGATTTAATTTACCCGCCACTTTAAAAATTTACCTGCTTTTGGCAAGGGGCAGGTGCTAAGTTTCCACCCTGGATTAACTCATTACGTCAGTTACAATATCACTTTCATTCAGAGAACAAACTTCACCGGATATTGTTATGACTGTGATAAGTATTGTTGGTTTGACTCTTAACACTTTAAAACTGCTGTTTCATAGATTCAGTCGTCCTCAAAATGAGGGCATATAGGACATTTTCACACACACTTTGTTTGGTCCGGACCAAAACATAATTTAGTTTGACCAAAAGAGGTTGTCTTGGTCCAGATTAAACAGAACAAAGCTCTAGTTCATATGCAGTGTAAAAACACTTTTTTGGACAGCTTGGGTTTTCTAACCAATTACAGGAAGCTGAGGCAGTATAAAAATAAGGATGTGACCAAGCAAATTACTCACTGCCTTCACTCCAAAAAGAGTAGAGCCCTTAAGTGAAAAGAGTGTTTCATCAGAGAACAGTGTTTGTCATTTGATATAAAACAGTATATACTATAAACTATTTAGTATCTTTTATGATTTGTTCAGTATCTACTTTTAATTCATTACTTACTATGAATCATACAGAAAACATGAATTCTGTATTTTTAATGATCATCATTAAAACTACTATGAATGTTTCAGTATCTACTAGTACATTTTCTGTATGAATTATAAATTATTCTGTATAAACTATGAATTATCCAGCATTAACTAATAATCATGCAACTAGTACCTATTTATTACCTTCCATGATTAATTAATTACCCACTTTGTATTCAGTACCTCATATGAACCATTCTTTCTATAACAGGAACATTCAGCATCTTCTAAAATTATTCAGGATCTTTTATAAATTCTCAGTATGTAATGTGAATTTGATTAATAATGATTTACAAAACAGTTTATGAAATTAAATATAAACATGTACTATGAAATATAGAAGTGGTGTAGTTAATGGAGTAAGGTATTTAAGTGTGAATCCAGTTAAGACTGAAGTGGTCATCTTGGTCCTCCCCCCTCCATCATCACACACTCATTGCATCACTCCTGATTTCCCAATTTTGCCAAGGCTAACTACGGACATGGACAGTCAAACATTTGCTCACTTCCTGTGCGCAAAAAAAAACACCCTCAACAAAACAGAACTGGACACCTTATCAGGTCCAGCAGATGTGGAGAGGTGTGACTTAATGAAAATTACACAAGATGCATTTCCTCTCTTCCTACTCCCATTTCAACACAGCTACAGAAACAAGAAACAATCAAACAGAAATTCTGCTTTGTGCAGAAGGGCAATTCAGGAAGATTTAATCAGGACAGACAATATACACATCTTTATACTGTACATCTTAATGTTTGGAGACACCCTGTATAATTAGTGAAATTCGGTTACTTTAAGGTGCACACATTGTGGACATGTGCATCTACAGCTTGTGTAAACTTTATAGAAAAGCAGCTTTGAGTTTATTCAAATTTCCTTCTGAAACAGTGGACATCAGAAGCTTTTTTTTATTCCCCCTTAGATGCTTAGATAAAGCTTCTTTTCTGGGAAGACCTTTCACTAGAGATTGTGGAACATTTCTGTGAGAATCTAACTGCATTAAGTCACAAAATGCTGGATTAGCCATGGACTTAAAACACTGCTCTAACTTACCCCAAACTGGATGGTGCTCCATCAGATTAGAATATGCACTCTCATCACTACACTGTCCATTTCTGGAGATTTACTCCCATTTAGCCAACACTTAGCACTGAGCATGGGGACCTTAAACAAGTGCAGCTGGGTCTGAAAGATTAACTGCTTTTATTTAATTGCAAAAGCTGCAGTTTTTTTGCAGACTATATCAAGAACAAAGTCCTAACAAGTTTAAAACTAGATCATTTAGCTTCTATAAAACTGAGGCATACACACACTGTGATTTGTACAGGAGCACAACTAAATGACAGTCTGTCACTCCACAGTCAGTGTTCAAATAGAAAGCCAGATCTTAAATGGTAAGGAAAACAAGTCTGAATTTTAACTAGAAATAACAGGAACTTAAATCCCAATCACAATATTGGTCAGAAAAAATGCACTTGGATATTTGCTACCTTTAATTACCAACGGTTGCTGCCGCTGTGTGTCCAATTTCATTTCATGGTGCAAGCATGGTGTGTGTGTGTGTGCACAAATGAACATCTGTATCCACTAAATAAAAAGGGGTGTGTACAAAAGTTTGGAGTAATATGCAATTGGAGCTCATTTTGTGGATGCCTATCAGACCATAATCTGGTTCTTCTGATGTTAAGCAAGACGCCCTGATTGCTGAGACACCACAGCTGATTGGTCAGTATGACTGAGACAAGGACAGGTGAAATTCATGTGACCAGTAAATTAAACATCAGTTTAAAAAGTAGTTTGGAGTTTTTATATATGGAGAAATAATTTGTTATATACAGTGAAGAGACACAATATTAAAACAGCGTCTATGTTTCTACTGTTGTGAATGTTTATCAATACACTGGTCGGTCAGCAATTAGGGCTGGCCCCAAATATTAGGCTATCCAGATATTCCTTCATTGTGTAGGCATTTATTTTTATTTATTAATCATAAAGGTCGATCAAGGCACCACTCCACGCTTCCTGTCTTCGAACTTTACAGCAGTTAAATAAATAAATAAATAAAAACATTCCAGCAGTCCATGTGCACTCAGCCTCGCTAACATAAAAGACATGGATGAAGCTTAAAATCAGCCTAACACACTACAACAACCTACTTAAAGCTCAGAAGAACTAAAATTGCTATTTGTGACAGCCCTATTACCAACAGAAAATATAACACTCATTCAGATTGAACACAGAAAAAGAAACTGGCAGGAAACCATCATTTGCTTACCTCAGTCAAACATTAAAATGACCTCCTTGTTTCTGCACTCACTGTCCATTTCCTCAGACGCACTGTTTAGTTCTACAATTACAGACTTCAATTCATCTGTTGCTCGGCATTCTTTCTTAAGGCTCTTTTACCCTGCTCATCAAATTGTCAGGACTCCCACAGAGCAGGTATGATTTGGGTGGTGGATCATTCTCAGTGCTGCAGTGACACTCACTGCAGTGGTGGTGGTGTGTTGTGATGGCATGAGTGGATAAGACAGAGCAGTGTTGCTGGAGTTAGTGTCACTGCTGGACAGAGAGTAAAACACCACGCAAAAATTTCCAAACAGCATCTTGTGCAGATCATCCAGTGATGACTGATGAAGGACTAGAGCAGAGGTCATCAAATCCTGACCTTTTATCCAGGTTCAAATCCCTATAGCCAGTATGTATGGTATGGTACCTTGTTGGTCACCTCTGGACTAGAGGGAAACAAAAAATGTGCAGCTAATGCAAAAAAATGTGCAGCTACTATCTGACTTTGAATATCTGTCTACATTTACAAAGTGGAGCAACAATGTAGGTGTGCCTTATAGCGTGGACAGTGAGTGGACAGCACTGCTGTGCCTGACCCATTTGTACTGGCACAAAACCACACCACTACATTTGTGCCACTGAGAATGATCCAACACCCAAAAAGTCCTTGCTGTGGTGGTCTGGTCAATAAAAAAAAAAAGAAGCAAGAAGAAAAGCAGCTAACAATTACGAAAAGCAACAGATGGACTACAGTCTGCAATTGTAAGAAAGAAAAGAGCACCTTTACAGTAAGTGAAACCAACTTCAATTACAAGCACATACACCCTAACTTACACACACAGCTCTGAAACAGAGGAAAAAAGTGTTTCCTCATGTGACCGTTCAGCCTCTATGTCCCTTATTTTAACTGCTCTCTTTCCATTGTCCTTTACTCTATTTCTTTCTTCCTCTGTTTTATTATTTTCTCTCTATTTGTTGTGAAAAAAAGGATGGATAAAGAGTCAACTTGCCTCACATAAGCGTGGTTTGGTGCGGAAGATATGCCTCCACATGTCCGAGCACTCACGAAAGAAGACTGACAGAAACGCGAGCACACATTTCACAAGTGGCATTCATTTTGTATTTCCTTAATTTTGTGTGTGTGTGTGTGTGTGTGTGTGTGTGTGTGTGTATAAGAGGGAGACAGATAAAAAGAGATATCTTTCAACAAAAATATCAAAATTAAGATGTTTCTAAATAAACCAAACTTCATGATCCAAATAGCGCTAATTTGTTGTTTACTTTTATACTTATTTATTTTTATGGTAATATGCAGAAGTTAAAGACAGTTATTCTGTTTCCATTCAAAACAGCCATTGAGTTAAGATGACATATTCTAAATATTCAACTCCATTTTCACAAGTCAACAGTTCCCTGGAATCTAAAAGTAATGTTTGTGACATGCTTTGCTCAAAATACAACAAGGATCCAACAGCACAGCAGAGTTTCTCAAAAGGACCTGTTTCAGTGCTTGTTCCTTTAAATGAGACCGAGCCAAAATTCAGTTTAGAGCCAGAACCCACACGTGAGGCTTTTTGCCATTTACCACTTGTTTCTCTTTCTTCTCTGATCTCCTTTTACACATATTAACTCAGTGCTCTTATTTCTCTGCACTTGTCCTATTTGTTTTGCTCAGTTTAACCTTATCTTTGTGTTTTAACATAAATACAAGACCAGCGAAGTGATTGGAGAAACTCAGATGTCACAAGTGTCTGCATTCGTAGGCAAGCCACATAACAAACTCACTGCGCTAATGCACTGAAAAACTGACTTTTTTTTTTTAATATGTCCCATTTAATGTATATTATTTGTTAGGAAAAAAGCAAGACATACTGATTCCACAGTACATTACACAGAAGATTACTTCCATCAAATATAATGGTACATTCTTCAATATTAATCGTGTCCACCCATTAGTTTGTGCAAAAGTCTGCAACAATTCCAAAATTCAGTTGCCGTTGAATTTTATTCTTCTCAGGACCCAATTCATCCTTCATTAATACTGTGGTCTTGGCTCTTGGAACACAAGCACCCCCTCTGTGTGTGTGTGTGTGTGTGTGTGTATATATATTAGTTCAAACCCCTTTCAGAGATAATCATAATCCAATCAACATGCATCTTTAGTACAAAACAATGAAAGACATGCCTCTATTGTAAAGAGTACGCTACTGTAGCAAATTAATTCTATACTAATATCTGTACCACAATATAAACCAAATCCTGTTCTCAATAACCTAACCCTAACTTTCACCTTAGTAACACAATGAGAGAATCGATCTTTCATGACACCCCTCCTCCCACACGCCTTCGTCTGTCTTATCTTCTTCTTTCTTTGACCATCATCCTTAACACACCTACCCGTCCTCTCATTCTTCTTCTTCCTCTTATTCCTCCCCCAATCCCCATATTCTTCATCATCCCCCTTACCCCTCCTCAAACTTCTCTTCTTTCTCCTATTCTCTTCCCCCATTCCTCATATGTATATAAGGCCCTCCTAGAATATTTGGTGTTAGGTTGTGTGAACATACTGGACAGGTTACAGCAACAGACTGGATTTGGAACAGAATGAACTGGCTATAGACTGAACTGGTGACAAACTGATGACCAAGTTGTGCCCATGCTTTTCTGCATGTACATGAGGAAAATTCTGAACCTCCAGTCTCTAAACTTCAGATCATCCTGAGATAAAATGTGATCCTGAGATAAAATGTGATCACCCAGCTGTACTCATACATGATCCTGTGTATGTGTAAACAAACTCCAGTCAACGCCAAACTCCAGTCTCCTGACTCTTCAATGCCAAATTTCTAACAACAGCCTAAACTTCAAACTTGGTGATCTAAACCTCCATAACTTTAACCCTACCCTTAACCTGACCATTTGTCAGAATTTAGTTTAGTTATTTTTTTTTTTGTTACACCTGTGGTAAAAAAAAAAATGAGGACAACAAAGACAACACATAAAAGCCCACGGTTCTCCATATCAGATTCCATAGACGTGCAGACATGCTGACCACACACACAGAGAGAGAGAGAGAGAGAGAGAGAAAACGCTAAGGCAGTCAATAGGCCACGCCCCTTCTTCTCTCTAGTAAGTGTTTGGTTGCTAAGCAGCAGCTGGAGGACAATCATCTCTTCACAGAGCTGAACGAGATGCTCTTTAGCTTCATTATCACACTGTTGAGCGAAAATGCCCTGATCTCATTGCTCTAACACAATTACACCTATTGTATGTGTTTTTTGTGTGTGTGTGTGTGTGTGTGTGTGTGCGTGCGCATGTTGCAGTTTGTACTGCTAGTCATCACCTCTCATATCAGTAGAATCAATAGTTGTAAAAGGTGAGATTAAACTCAAGGCTGTGGCTGATTATAAGCCAGTGCTTTGTATGTATATGTTTGGGTTTTTAACAGTTGTTTTTTATGAAAATTACTAATAAAATTCTTCAAATTCTGTGAATTTTCATTTTTATATATGTTTTATTCCTCAATTCCGTCTGTGCTCTCAGCAGTAAGTGGACTGAAATAATATCCACTCAATATTAAATATGATCTCTTAAACTGAAAGCATTGAGATTGAATAAGGGTCACAAAAGTCCAAATTTACTTCTTACTGTTTGAATAAAAAACAGGTGAAATTGCACATACAAAAAGTCATTTATAATTGAGAAAGCATTCAATATTTTTTTTTTCCTAAACATTTTTCTGTAAATCATTTCACTGACCTGTTGCCAATCAACGTAATTTATTACTTACATTACACAAATTTACCATTATTTTGATGCCCTGTCCCAAACCTTTGAAACAAATTGCTGGCATCAAAATTGAAAGAAAAATAAAAGTTGTAACATTTGGCATTTGTACTAAATTAAATTTGATATATGGTTTCACATCATTGTATGCACACACACACACACACACACACACAAATGTTGTGAGAATGAGTGGCCGAACACAACATCGGACATTTCTGGAAGAACAGAACAGATGTGTGTGCCTTGTCATGTACCAAGTATGCATGAATATGCATGACACCTCGATTATCTCAGCGAATAAACATGAGAAATGTTAATGAAGAGGACAGTGAAGAACACTTGCTGAATGCTGGACACTTCTGTAGCTCTGCACCAGCAGTTCAACACTATTATGAGTATTAACATAATACATCTCTAGCAAACGCTACCGCTCTTCAACACCAGGGGGCAGTAAATCATCTCTGAGAGAGAGAGAAAACGTGAGAAAATCTGAGATCATTTTGTGTGAAACGTTTTACACTAAAGAAAATCACAAACAATCAAGAGGAGAATGTGTTCCTTAGGTTTTGCTTTTTGTGTTTTTTTTTCCTCTACTTCAGTGACCAATGGAGAGGCTTGTGAACACCTTGTTCTAAGACACAACCACCCATGAAAACTGCATCAAAACTCTGAAGCAAAAGACTGGCAAAATGCAATGTAAATATCAAATAACTGCAAAGAGTAATAAGCATCTTACATATAGTTTTATTTTCTGTTTTGCATTTACAACATATAATTTCTCTTCTTTACTCAAATATTTGCTTGCAGATTTTGTATAAAATATGACTCCAAATTAACTCTATAGAGAACAAGAAATAGCAGACTCATCTATTCCATGCACTCCTCTGTAGACCTACAAACTAACTCCACAATCTGTTCTCCATCTCTCACACAGCGAGAGAGAGAGAGAGAGAGATCAAAGTTCAGAGATATGTGGTGCACCTTTAGTAAACATTTTTTTACTAACACACAACCTCACCCATCACATCACTCATTTTATGTGAAGGTGCACATTCTCTTGCACTCGAACACACACCATCCCTCTCACACACACGTGCTGTTAAACACGTGCTGATTTTACAAACATTAACTGCTATTCTTGCTTGTTTTTATCTCACTTCCTCCTCTCTGCTGATTATAACCAATTCCACCAACTAAGAGCCCTCCCCTCATCCAATCACATGCCGCCACAAAACTAGCATATGATTTCTCAACATGCATCTAGGAGAACACTTACTGCCCCGTTCTGACGTAACTAAATTTGTTGATGTTAATGTTGTATCAGTAGTTGTTATCATTGTTATTGCAGTTATGTTTGTTACTGTTAACTACACACGTTATTATTGTTACTGTTTTTACCATCTTTATTACTGCTATTGTTTTTACTATCTTTGTTATTGTTACTTATTGTCTGCAAACCCCATTTACAGAATGGCTACAACCCCTTCAAAAAATACTGGGACAGAGGCATGTTTTCATCAAGCAATCAAAGCAAATGTAGACAAGACTTCATCTGCTCAACAGTCTGGGGTTGCATTTGTCTGACTTCATAACGCTCCATACAATTTCAATATGAAAAGGATCAGTTCAGTCACGCACATGCACTCTACATCTATGAAGCCATGCTGTTGTGCAGAATGAGGACTGGCATTGTTTCATCTTTGTCTATATTACAAATATTATTAGTTATTATTCTTTGGCAAACTTGTACCAGAAAAAAAATCATCCTAATCTGGAACAGAGCTTGCCTTTGAGATCTGAGAGGAGATAAAAAAAAAAAGAGAAAGATTAAAATGAGCTGATAACAGAGTGGATTAGAGGAGATGAGAAATCATTGTGGATGCAGGTATTGACCCGGTCACTCTGCTGAAGTAGTCAATAGCTAATGGTGGTGGTATGGTGTATAATGTGATGGAGCAGGCTACTAAAATTTAAATCAGTTCTAGAGTCACACACACATTGAATTCTTTAACTTCATGATGTGTTTGCCTGAGAGCAGCGGTGTACACCATCTTGCCAAAATGATCTGGACACCTCCTTATCCATTTTTTCTCAAATCAACGGCCCCCCCTTGATTCATTATTAGAGCGGTGCTGATGTTTAAGTCATAAATGTCAGTTCAGCTCAACCCAGATGTATTGGATAGAGCTCCATCACTCCAGAGAATGCTTTAGGGCTCCTCTAACTGTCCTTAGGGTCACATGCTGATGACCCAGAGCGTTGTATTGCTTTTCTATGGAGATTTAATACAGTGTGTTAACAATGAACATACACACAAAACTGTAAACATCTTAAAAGCTTATCAATGCTTTGGCAGATGTGTTTGATCTCAGCCCTAAAGAATGCAAATTAAAGCTCTAACATTTAAGCCTAGACTTCTCCATCACTTATTTGTACAGGATCAGATATAATCTGCACATGAAGGTTAGAGGTCAATTTGGGAGAGAGAGAGAGAGAGAGAGAAAATGAGAAATGGTAACTAGGGAAAAGACAATGAACAGAAAGAAACAAGGACTGAAGGATGAATTTTATATAAAATGTCATTTGAGATATACTTGCATTGATTTAAATGTAAAAAACTTTCTTTCCAGTTTTCTCTCATATTTGTTTTTGTTTAATTTTTGTCTCTTTTCCACACTATCCATAAAACTGTTCAACAAACAGATATCCTACTTATTGTCTTTTCATCTACCAACATACAATGTATTACAAAGAATAAAATGTCTACAGTAACTCTACAGTCTAAGAGTCGCTCAGAGTGAGTTCAGCCAATCGGAGGCACCAACAAGAGCTGCTGGCTCTGATTGGTGGAGCTCTGCAGCACTATGATGAATGATGTCATCCCTTAGCATACATTCACTGAGCAATCGCACACAGTCATGAATGAGCTTTGGGGGGGGGGGGGGGGGCAGAGAAAGAGAGAGAGAGAGAGAAATACACACAGAGAGAGAGAGAGAGAGACACAGACAGAGAGAGGGGTCCCTAATCGTACAGTTACCGTAGCAATGAGAATGAGTGCAGTAACCATGACAACATGCCGCCCTGAAGATAGTGAGCAGCACCTGCAGCATGCGCAAGCACAAACCCCACTCCCACCCATTCTGAAAGCCCTCCAGTGATGGGAAATCGGGTAAATGGCCAATGACTTCAGAAAAATACTGAAATATCAGCAAGCAGCAGCTGCCTGCTCAATTAAAAAAATAAAACACACACACATACACACACGACCTGCAAACACAGGATGTTAACCTTTTCCAGACACTATTCCATTCAAGCAATGCATGAATAACATTACACACACACACACACACACACACACACATACACATACTTTACGGCCAAAAACTTTTTGTAAACCTGCTCACCTAGTTTTTCTTCAAAAAAAAAAAAAGTTTGTGTCCGTTTTCTCCGCATGAAAAAACATTTAATTCAGGGTTTGATAGTTTTGCATCACAAACTTTACTGAGGTCAGGCACTGATGAGTGATGAGTAGATCAAGATCACAAAAGTCACTCAATCTAACCCCAAATGTCTCATTAGAGAATTTAGTTCCACTGCTCCTCAGCCCTATGTTGGGGTGCTCAAGAGAGTCCAATTTCAAGTCACTTATTATTAGTGGTGTCTACAAACATGTGGTCATATTTTATGATGTGATGGAGAAATGCTGAAAGAGACTGGTGCTATTCACTTTCATCACGGATCAGTGTTTACATTTGACTTCTTTATGTTCAGTGTCATCTTCGCTAAAGTCAAAACACATCCAAACCACATACACGTTGCTTGATTGGCCTCTGTGTTTAGCTTCTCCCCGATTTTGCTTCCATGTGGCAGGATCACCTGACTACATGCTATTAACAATACATATTAACAGAATTTATAAAAAGGATGAACAGAATTAAAAAAATAGAAATAAAAAAAAAAATCGATGTAATTGATACAGGCAAGATTATTAAGGTTTGGAATGGTGATTTGAATATGTTTTTGATTACCCAGCCCTAATAAGAGGCAACTTGTGTGTGTGTCAACCTGTGTTCAACCAGGAACGAGAGAGAGAGGGGACTCAAAGGGATAATACGCTCCATCCTTCCACTGTTATCACTCCTTTTGACCAGGATGATTTATTATACAAAATAAAATAATAATCAGAAGACAGAGAGAGAGAGAGAGAGAGTTAACGTGCTCCACCCCTCCACTGTTGTCACTCCTTTTGTCCAGTGTGATTTATTATACAGAAAGTGGGAGTGTGTGTTCTGAATGCATGCTTATGATAAACCATTAAACAGTATCCATTTTGGAATTTCCCTTTGAGTTTTAGGCAGTGCTGAGGTCAGTGTTAGTTGATGGAGAGGTCAACAGAGAAAATGGAATTCATTACCTTTCCCTCAAATGGTTCATACTTGACTGAAGGGCAACTTCAGGCCTTGCTGCCTCTCCTCATTTCCTCACTAGCTCACACAACAGCCAGAGAGAGAGAGGGAGCACCAGTGCTATACCACTACACAGACCTCCACTACACCATTAACAAGAGCGAGTGAGAAACGGAGGGGCCTGGACAAGTGAGAGAAAGAAAGATTGAGTTAAAAAAAGGAGTGCATGAAGAAGTGAAGTAAGAAGTGCAAAATGGGTGAGAAAAGGAAACAGGAAAAGGAAAGTGAGTGAATGTGTGAGGGAAACTAGGAAGGAGTGAGTGAATGAAGGCAGAAACAACTCCCAGATCCAAAGAGTGTATAGCAGTGTCCTATTGGTAATGTAATCAGATGCAGGCATTAACAGGGCTATTATTACACTATTAGTCAATGTTTCAACCTCTGTGCCACTCAGGAGCCCCTGCCGCCACAATTCTTAAATACCTTCAACATGCTGCCTAGTAAGAGACTTTGTTATGACTTTTTTAAGGAAACATCAGCTGCTTCGTCAGTGCAGAAGGACTTCTTTTCTGAAAACAGAAGGTATTTGATAGAATGTTTACCTCAGAGATGTTTGAATTAGGAGCAACATACAGGAGCAAATCCAGGCGTCCATGAGAGCAGAAATGGACTTGCTTTTTCAGACCCGACTTCTCCCTTCATCACAAGTACAGTGCTTGCCAGCGTGGGCATCTGTTGGAGAGATTTGGACAGTTCTCCTCCAAGTGTGATGAGCTGTCCAGTTAGTTGAAAATAAGTGCTAATTAGCATCAAATGCCTCAGAAAAGCAAAGGCTTACCCTCCTCCTCCCATGTAGGTGGCATTTAGCAAAATTAATGAAAATTGAGAAACGTTATATATATATATATTTTTTATTTTTTTATTTTATTTTTTTTAATCATGAAGCTTACTCCCCCTCTACCAGCTGCTAAAACAGAACATTATGCCGAGATCAGACTACACAATATATTTGTCTGTCACATTGGTCAGATTAGGAAAATACACTGCCGTAGTACACTGTACTTTGTTCGGGACAGTGGAAACAATGCATGTTTGACGCTGGCAAATCATCCTTCATGTTCTTGCACGAGTTCATAGTTCATCCTGGAGGAGAGGTCAAGACATTGCCAGTCCTGGCTAAAAAAGCTCTGGCGATTTTGTGCTCTGAACAGAAGTAGTAGTAGTAAAGTTTTTGTGGACATGTTCCTGTGTATCACAAGCCCTTTTCACACATGCCAGATATTATCTGGAGTGTACCCGGAGGAGCTGTATGTGTGAACGTGTACATCTGCCACATTTGGCCCGGACATTACACTGACTTTATCCTGCAAAATAAAAGCTGCTAGTAAGGTCAGAGTCAGTGTGACCACAGACTCTAATGCTCCAGAGTTTGTCCTGAACGTGCTGCACAGGTGAAACTCCACATCTAAATCGTGCAGTGTATTTCCTTCTGTGAGAGCACATCTGACACAGAAAACCTCCTGTGTGCTGCAGGACCACTCCAAGACATCTCTGCACCTGACACACTGGAGTTCCTCTAGAGATTCTACTGGAGTTCATGTGTGAAAGAGGCTACTGAGAGAACTTTACGTAATGTGTGTGACATGTCAAGTTTGTCAGAGAACACTGTTCCTCTATTGTTTAACCTCAAGGAACGTGACGCAGGAGAAATCAGACTCGGAAGAAAAAAATATATATAAAAAAAAAGTGGTGTCATGATACCACTCGCTGCTTTTTGATTATGTCAGGCCACACTGCCTGTTCCCAAGGGGTTTCTAACCCTTTAGTGTGGGATACATTAGCACATCAAACTTGGCCTAAATTCGTGTAGCATTCCAGCATTACTGTGCCTCGGCAGTGCCCCCAAACATCTACAATCAGAAATATCATCAATGATTCAGCAGACTGTGACCTTTCAGATTCTCACACATTCACAACAAAGCACGAATAAATCATTACACACACAAAAAAAGCAGCAAAAAAATAAAAACAAGTGCTAATAATGAAAAAACAAGCCTAGTTTTACCGGACCGTCATTAGACATATAGCCATCTTCACAGAGTTTTTTCCTGGCATTTCAGAAAAAGGAAAGCCCAAAATACATACCCTTGCCATTGAAAGGTCAGGATTGTGCTTCATATCAATGTCTATGTTTACAATAATAATAAACTATAAAAATTGTTCATTTAGTCAGTTGCTGACAGTGTACAACCCCAATTCCAATGAAGTTGGGATGTTGTGTAAAACATAAATGAAAAGAGAATGCGATGATTTGCAAATCTGTTTCATCCTACATTCAATAGAATACACTACAAAGACAGTTTTGCAACTATTAACTCATTTTGAATTTGAGGCCTGCGACACTTTCCAAAAGAGTTGGGAAAGAGGCAAAAGACTGGGAAAGTCGAAGAATGCTCAAAAAACACCTGTTTGGAACATTCCATAGGTGAACAGGTTAATTGGAAACAGGTGAGTGTCATGATTGGGAGCATTCCCCGAAGATGGGGTGACAACTGCATGAGCAAATCTGCATGCATGACCATAATATCATTAAAGGATTCAGAGAATCTGGAGAAATCTCTGCAAGTAAGCAGCAAGGCAAAAACTAACATTGAATGCCTGTGACCTTCGATCCCTCAGTTGCCACTGCATTAAAAACCAACATCATTCTGTAACGGATATTACCACATGGGCTTCAGAAAACCATGATCATGGAAACAATATTATTTTCTGTTCATACCAAGCTACAGAACTGAACCACTGTGTTGAGATGATATTAAAGCAACTTGTTTACCAGAATGCAACAAATAAAACTAAGCACCTTAAAATTTTATCAACCCATTAATCTGAACTTAATTATTTGACTAGTTATTTATTACTGACTTACATTTCTATAAGAGTCCGACTGATAAAACGGTGCTGTAACAAATTCACAGCCTCATTTATTTTGAGTAAAATGTGCATATGTAATTTACTCGTCAGAAAGTCAGTAACGGTGAGATATAGGGACAGACAAGATGACTTTGTGAAATATATAGTAGAAAACAAAAGGCTGACCCAGAAATATTCTCCAAACATAAAGAAGAGACTATGATAAATATTACCTCAACAACATTCAACACATTTCTGTTCGAGGCTCCATTAAATCACAGAGCTACTCACATGGTGGATGGTGGACCTACAGTGCTGAAGTACTACCAGTGTGCCCCAATTCAGCTCTCAACCCTTTGAACCCTTGAACACATTTTTAGGACGCAAAAAGAGTACTTGTCCAGGGAAGAGAGGACCTCTGGTCACTGCCAAATGGTTCCAAATTTAATTCAGGAACTAGAATGTGAAATATGGCTGAACTAACAGACGGTGTAGTGGCGCCACCTTAAGTTCTCTCTGTGAAATATGGATGTTAAGCACGTTTCAACATTAGGTGTCAGTCAGTCAGTAAATGCATATACCTCTTCTAGGCCGGCCCGGAAGACAGTCAGAGTGAAACAGGAAAGTTTGTGTGTGTGTGTGTGTGTGTGTGCGAGAGAGAGAAAGAAGAAGGTAGAACGGACAGGGAATAGAAATTGAGAGAAGGAATAGAACAAAATAAGAGCAAAGAGAAACTAGGCAAGCCTAGTTCTGCCGGACTGCCATTAGCCATTGCACTAGACATTTGGATTCAGTATGGTAAAGAGTAAAGAATCTATCACTGTACCAAATCAAGACCTTATTACTAAACAAAATCCAGATGTTATCTTGAAAAAGTCAGAAAACAAGATCACTGAAAACAAGATAAGAGAGAAACTAGGCAAGCCTAGTTTAGTGGGACCAACATTATTCATATAGCCATCGTCACAGAGCTTTTTCTGGCATTTCAAAAACAGGAAAGCCCAAATACATAACCTGTCATTGGAAGATCTGGAGAAGCATTGGTGCTTTACATCAACGTCTTTGTTGTACAGAAAATATGGAGGGCAGGACTAATAAATGCAGAAATTAAAAAAGGAGCACAAAGCTTTTTCATAATATACAACATCAGTGTTTTTCCTTGTTCATTTTATTTAAAAATAAATACTAGACGATCTACCACCAAAGAAAAGCCCAAGAACATTGTTTCTTTCCTTAGAATTACAATTACTTATTTATTCAATGTGACAGGTTAAATCACGAGATGTTTAAGGAGGCCATGCCTTACACTAGACCCATGCCTGTTATAAAAGAGAGTTTTATAAACAAACTAACACCATAAAATGTCTCCCATTTATGATATTTCTGGCAAAAACAAACACTTACATGAAATAAGACAAAATCAGCAGTCCCCCTCACTCTGAGATATAATACACATGTAAATGCTTGAATTATCAGTTCCTACTCACACAGGCTGACCAAGTAGGCAGTCCAGCAAAAAGGAGTGAGGAATAAAGTTGAAACAAATATTAAGACAGAAACAAAAATAGAGAGGAGTGAAACAAAAAACAAACAAGAGAGAAGAAGAAAGTAACAACAGTAAAGCAAGAAAAGGGATAGAAGGAAAAAAGTGACAGTCAAAACAAGAGAGAGCAAAAGGAAAGAGACAGAGAGAGAGAGAGAGAGAGAGAGACAGAGAGAGAGTGTGTGTGTGTGTGTGTGTGAGTAAGTGAGTGAGTGAGTGAGTATAGGCCCTTTGGCAGGTAGACATCAATTGCAGAAGATTCTTTTTAATGTTGGGCCTCTGAAACAGACACACACACAGTCTGGGCAGAAAAAAATATAGACGTATGAAAAAGCAGATAAACCACCTAGTTTCTTTTTGGATGGAACAGGAATACATTCACGCTCTTGCTCACAGTTAACAAAGTGTTTCACACTATGAATTTACACTTTTTTTTTTATATTTGGTGTGTCTCTGTTTATATCGCACTTGTTTCCTGCAACATATGAGATCAAGGGGAGATGATGCAAGAGAGGATGATGTAAATATATCAATAAATGTACTGTGGCCCAAGTGTGTGGCCTGGAGGGAGGTGATGTCACACTGAACTGATACACACACACAGAAAGAGAGAGAGAGAGAGAGAGAGAGAGAGAGAGAGAGAGAGAATATGCAGCATCATTCCTATTACTGCAAGGTTAGAGAGAGTGAGAGGGAATGGAAAGTGTGAAAGACAGAAGTAAAAAGCAGTAGGGAACAGCAGACAGAGGGTTGACAGAAAACAGAAAGAAAGAATAGAAATAGACCAATGTGGAATGAAAGGAGAGGGGATATAAATCAAGAGTGACAAAGGTAGAACAGAAAGAGAGAAGGAATCAAAAAGAAAAGGGCACGTTTTTTCACTCCATTTGGGAATGTGTTTTATTACAACCATTTTGGAAGGGAGTACTGAAGATTTTTGGTAATTGGATGGGAAACATTCTACCAGTATGTCCACAATTGTGTCTCTTAGGCTAGAGATGTGGTAAGAGACATAAATATGATTGGATTTGAGATATTGATTAGAGGATTAGTTACAGCATCAAGAATAATACTTAAACACTGGAAATCAAATTAGAAAAAAATACCAGAGCTAAAGGAATGGTTAAATTTAATGACAGAAACTATATAAATATATATGCTCTATACTGTATGTTGTTTATAGCCCAATGAATTGTGTAAAAAAAAAAGGAGGAATAAGATGAAGATAAAGAGTGATGTATAGAAGGATAGAGCATATTGAAAGGAACAGGAGATAAATGGTGGAGAGAGAGTACGGGAAGACTACAAAAACAACAGAGGAGAAACAGAATAAAGACAGAAGAAGGAACAAAAGAGAAAGAGAAGAGATGAAAGAGAAAAATACAGGGAATACAAAGCAGGAAAAAGCTGTAAGCTCAGCTTAACTCTGCACTTGTTTTTCTTCTCTCCTATATTTCTTTTCTTTCCCTTTTTTTCCTCTTGAACCTTCTATTTCTTCTCTCTCTCTCTTTCATTCTGTTCCTTCTGTCTTTCTCTTTAATTCACCTTCCACTTCACTTCTCTCAGTGTCCAGTCCCCTCCTCTTTCTATTCCTTCTCTCACTCTCTTTCCATTTCTTACTCTCCATGTCTAATTTTTTTTCTCATTTTCTCCTTTTCCTTGTCTTTCTTTTACTCTGCAGCTGTCACTGAAAAAAATTAAAGGCACTGACTGGAATAGAGGAATAGAATTAAAGCCCTGTGTTCTCTTTAATCTGTACGCCTTGTACAGTTCTCTCTCTCACACACACACACACACAGTTTTACTGGAATGTGTAGTATGAAGTCTTCCCCTGAAGACAAGAACAAGCAGTTCACTAAAACACATAACAGGCCCTAGCAACATGCACACACACACACACACCCCAGAGGTGATACAATACCAAAAACGTGTAGTTGATACCAGTAACAATGAAGTGTTTTCATTCTCTCTATCAGTGGGATGCTATAATAAAAGCACCAAGTATGGAAGAACATTTAGGAACATGGGTTGAGCTGCAATTCCCAGAGTGGATTTAACTTTTGATTGCGAGCAGGTTCACGGTAAAGGGGTATTCAGAGTCATCCTTTTCACTTGCTCACTCTGTGCTCATTGAGGCTGTGCGTGTGACGTTATTATATAAAGACATTTGACGTGGTCCAAAGAGCTCCCACCAAATCTAATCAAACAGCACTGACTTTTATATGAATAGTATGCTTTGTACAGAGTGACTCAGAAGCAGAAGATTATTTTAGCCGTAATGTAACATACAATAACACCTGAGCTCATTTTGACAAGCACTTTAAAAATAACTTTTTTTTATATTCTGGTTATTAAATAATATTATAATAATTTTTTTCTTTTCTTAATTATTATTCTGGTAAATGCAAGTCAGTGCACGGAATATTCCTTTGCTTGATCACTGTGACTCATTTTACACACATTATTCATATTATTGTTTATGAGTAATGTTAAAAAAGCACTGAAATATGAATTTGGATTTTAAAAAAGGAACAAATGAACTGGAATTACATAACCACAGAGTATTCATAATGTCCATTAGGTGTGATTTACCAGGGGCCTAAAAGCTATGTCCAATAACCTAATTAAGGGACTGAACACTGCATAAATAAAGTGGGTGTATAGGGTAAATATTTTGGTAAAGCACACACACAGTGCAGGAGTTGGTCTGTATATAGATAAGGGTCAGTGATGTAACCATACTCCAGTTGTATGAGCTCACAGACTCTAAGCTCATCTACACTTCTTTACATTCTACATGCCAACCTACAATGTGCATCACGTGTGCAGTAGCCAAACACATCGCCATGGAGACGGATCACACACCATGGAAAACCCACAGCAAATGCATCATTAAATCATTACACGCTCAGTTTAAAAAGGTGTGATGTTCAGTTATCTGTAATGCACACGATTATATCTTTTTTGACACTGCATGACAATGTTATTTATTTGAGTTAAATTCCACCTTATTTAAATCAGAATAATAAAAACAGTTAAATGTATAGGCAAAAATAGCCAACAATGTATAAGCTAAATTAGTTTCTTCACTTTTTTCTCTGCTTATGGAAAACCAGGTGCAATACAGTGTCAGAAACCACACAATCAAGCTCATTAGAAATTAATAAAAGGTGACATATTATGCACCTTATCCAGTAATTAACACACTTCTGGGGGCTTACTGAAACAACGTTTTTGTTATATTACCCTTGTGGTGTAGTCAGTTTAACACTAAATATATTAGACATGTCTTGAATGTGTACATTTAGTTATTTAAGAGGTTTTGGGTTTTTTTGGACAAATTTCTGTAGTGGAAGTAGTATGAACACGTTGCGGTGGCATGCACTCTATGCACTACATAGAGGAGTCAATGATAATTCATTATTATTTTATTAATAATTAATTATTTAATTCATTTTGCTAAACTCCATGTTTGGGAGCCATTAACTAATATGTAGTGTCTTTACCTGTCTTAATTTTAGCTTAGACAAGTACGTCATCTTCACATATTATACAGCAAAAGTAGCTAGAATTAACTATTATTAATGAATTATGCTCATTGATCCGCCGTGGGTTCTTGACTCTGAAATGGAATCTGAACTAGAAGTTATAATTCCATACAAGAAAGGTGCACACACAAACAAATAACCAAGGATTGGTTTTATCACACAACTGGTTTATTAATAATAATATCAAATAATGAATATTGATTAGACATTCATATAATAAAATGGATTACAGCGATATATGAGGGAACAGGGAGATTAAAATATGAGGGAATTTCTCTATGATAATTATTGTCTTAAGTTCTAAGAAAGGCTATTGTTTATCCCAGCAAACTTTCAGTACCAACCCATGAGCCATGAGAGACATGAGACCATGTGACCTTACGTATCCGGAGATCAACAGGGAGCAAGCCGCTGATGGTGCCTTCCGGCACGACTTCCTGGAGAATTGCAGACGCGGGTCTTGTAGGTTGCAACCGCGGGCGTTCATTTTCTCCCGAGGCTTTCAGACGCAGCCGTCGGAGCTGGTGGTGAAGGTCTCTGTGGGGATTCTTCGCTCGTCGCTGATCTGCTGCCTTGTGAGAGAGAGACACATCCATGCAGGTCTCTCCTGGGCAGGTTTCCGCATCTCAGAAGATCATTCTGAGGGTGCGTGCAGCAGTCCTCTTCGTGGCGTTGTCGTCGTTTGGAGGGTCAGAGGTCTAAGGTTTCCTTCATGCTCTGGGTGTGGCGTTGAAATTTTGCGAGGTTTAAACTATAGCTTTTCTTAATCTGTAGTTTCTATCTGGACCATGCTTTAAAGGTCCAAGACTGTTTAAGAAAGCCATGAGTCTGACGCCTGCAGAGTCATTTCCAAAACTCAGGTCATTTTACTCTTTTAGCCTTGAGAAAGCTAAAAGAGACAACGCCCCAAGTGTCTGGAGCCTTGAAGTGAAGAGTCGAACATCGGAGAAAAAGGGGCAGAAGCCCAAACAGCTTGAAAAGCTCGAAAAGCTCAAAAGCTGGAAAAAAGCTTGTGTCATTTGGCGCCACAGGTTTTTAACCGCAGTTTAGAAAACCCGCCCATAATACCTGATTCGTCCTCAATGAGGGAGAACTGGAGCCTTTCTTGCTCCTGATTGGCTGTTTCCTGTACCTTGGGAGTGGCATCACATAGAATTTATGACACTTGACAAGACAAAGACTTGACCATCCCTGAGTGAATACTTTGCAATATAAAAGATTATATGTTAACACAAAGTAATATAATTAAGAAAAAGATAACCATGTTTCTTTATAATTATTAACCAACTAAACACATAGTATGTGACTACCTTGGATCTACATAAATTCATATAAACAAAAAATTTACTTTAAACACATGTAAATTAATTCCACCTATTTTGATTGTCAAAACGGGATTAATTTCAAACAGTTGTGCCCATATACAACTTGTTTTCCATGTAAGAACTTTGGGATGTTTGAGTCTTTTAGAGTTAACAGTCTTTAAAAAGGTGTCCTTTAAAGAGGGCATTGTGGGTTTCAATCAAGATTGAGTCTCTGTGTCTCTCTGCATTCTTTTCTTGACCCTGGGGGTCCTTAAGTCATAAAAAGGGTCTTTGGAGGGGGTTTTATGGGCCTGCTCTGGAGGTTTATCTCACCTTACGATCTTGGTTAGAGATGTCTCTGAAAACTAGCAAAAGCTTGGGTATTTAAAATCACATCTTCAGAAAGTCAAAATTTCTTATTAGAAATTAATACACATTCATCATATCCACTACATTTCCATGGTTAACAAATGCACACCTTACAAAATACAATGGGGAAATGTGCACTGTACAAAAAGAAAGCAGAAAAAACAACTAGAGACGGTTAAGCCCTCCTCTGTGTGTGTGTGTGTGTGTGTGTGTAGTCTATGTTTGACTCAGCCTTCACATCCCTAACCCCCGCACAGAGTAGCGTGATAGAGAAGAGCTTAAAGAGCACTGACTCATTCAGTAAGAGCCCATTCAGAAACATCTTATTCCAAATGCCATCAGTTTATTGAATACTTACTTTTTCCTTCCCACTAGTTGTTTGACATTTGAGGCAAAACTGATTATTAGATGAGATTATTGTATTAAAAGTTCACTGAAAAGTCAAATACACAATCCTCCCCCTCGCCCCAAATGTACACTGTTCAATTTATGGACATCTGCTCAACCAACAGCCCTATGAAGGGCTGGCGTCCCCTCCAGGGTGTATTCCCGCCTTGCGCCCGATGATTCCAGGTAGGCTCTGGACCCCCTGCGACCCTAAATTGGATAAGCGGTTACAGATAATGGATGGATGGATGCTCAACCAACATCTCTTGTCATTTGTCACCCAGGGTTCATACAGTTTTTCCAAAGTAAAATTCACGCACCTTTAAAGCACTTTCAAGGTCCATTTTCAAGCTTTTCCAGCACCTTACAGTTGTATCAAAATGATAAATTTCACTTTTTATATATTTTTATAAAAGGGATAATAAATATCCAGAACGGTATTTGGTAACAGCAGAAGGATAAGAATAAAAAAAAAAAAAAAATCAAAGTTTCAAAATGTGTCACCTGTTTATAAGTAGACTTTCCTTGCCATCTAAATTGGTCTATGTTTCTATTTTTTGTGTGAAATGTTTTAAAGTGCACGTTTATATTTTCACCTAGTATTTTCTAGAATTGGCATGAAAATGATGCCATGAAAACTAGCATTACCCAATTGTATCACACATCATTAAGCCTGCAAATTCCTCAGCTAGCAGTGTGCATAAACAAATTAACATTCAGGTGTTCTGTAGAATTCTCCACTACGATGAACCCTTGAAACTCCAAAAGTGCAGACTTCTCCCATTGTGAAAAGCGGCAAGTGCTTTTTGTAGACTTTGCAGGAGGCTACTTGTGGGTTTTGTCCTCATCTTATCCATTGTTTGCTTTTATAGATTTCTAGACAGCGCTAATTAAAATGGCAACTTCCCACGTTTTGAAGGTGCGTCACACATGAAAACACACTGGCATATCACCTAGCAGTGTATTGGTCGCAAACAAGCTATTCGATCCAGGCCTTTTAGGTGAACGACAGGAGCAGGCTCCCATCCAAGAGCTATTCATTAATTTCTTTCTTTCCTGTAACCAGGACAGAATGTTACCAAACTTTTACCAAAGAACCCTTGTATAACAATCATTTTAAATGTGAACACAAAGACAGTTAATGCCACAAAAACAAAACTTAAACATTTAGACTGGCCTAACACGAGTCCAACAATCAAGTGTCATTATATACATAAAGTGGAATCTGAAACATTTTGTTTTGCAGTTGCAATGTTTGGAAGAACAACGCTGCCCAGAAAGAGTGCTACTCCACAGTGAGGTTCTGTGGTGCACGCAAAACACTGTTTAATAAAGCATAGGCTGGGCTAATGCTAAGGAAAGTTAATTGGCAGGTTTCATTCACTTTATCTCTTATGGGTTAACTAGTTAATTGCTCATTAACGGATATGGTTACTCAAATATAAAAATGCACATCCCTACTTTATAGTCCACTAGCTAACACTTAGTACAGTAGCAGTGATCATGGCAACTTTGATCACATGCTATTTCAGACAGTCCCGTTCTACTGGAAAAGCATTTCTATAGAGACTGTAGAAAGTGTGCCAGCAATGAGTGCACAGTAATGTAGCTGGATTCATTAGAAGTGGCTGAAAACCCCTAATGTATTTATATTAAAAAGGCCAAAGTCTTACTGATTCAGCCATATTTGGGCAATGCTGTTGGATAGGTTTGTTAATGTTGTTAATGCTAACATTAGCAGAGCACCCTAAAAAACTTGTTTATAATGAGGTGGCGAAGACAGAATGCAACAGCGCACTCTAGAGGTCGGGAGTTTAAACACAGCATGAAATGAACCACTATCTGCCACAAATCTTTTTATGTAAATCATTAATTAAAATCAATACTGTGTTTTTGGGCATAGATACAGTATTGCAAAACAATTTAGCAATATGCAAGTGAATCCCTACCACAGCACTGGAGCCATGAGCAAAGATGGGGTTAAATTCTATAAAACAGACATGACACGATCTGAGACAACAGAGCCAAAACACAAATGGAGAGAAATGAGCAAACCCAGAGAAACAGAGTAGAGATGGAAGACAACCAAGCGTTAAAAACGAAGCTTCAGTTGTACCGCACTTCAGATACTCATCTCATTTAAAGGAGCAGGCACCCAAACATGTCGTTCTGAACAAGGCTCTTTAGATGGGACAAAAACGGAGCTGTGTTTTTTCATCTTCATATTTTGACCAAAGCATGTCTTAGACAATTCTTAAAGACCCGAGGGAACTGTGTTAACTAGGAAAAAAAAGGGGTAAAATATGTCCCTTTTAAAAGACAGCTCTATACGAGAGAAGTGGAGTGCAACTTTACTTTCTGTAGAGCCATGGGAACACTTATACTTTTGCGCATGCTTCTAATTTTATCAGCTCAGCGTTCTCCCACAGCCAGCCTGGAGTCTACCATAATTAAACACAAGCACAAATTCACGAATAAATACAGAGGGAAATCAGCGTGCTGTGTTTTGAGTCACCTGCAAAAAAGGACACAGATACAAACGCAATGTGAGAGCATACACTTAGTCATTCCAGGAAACAGAGAAACAAACGAGCAGATGGCAGTGTACAGAGAGATTAAAGAGAAGATTATAGTGTAGCGGATGAGATGCAGTGATACTATAACATAAACACAGCCTGCTACAGGTTAATCAGGATCACACTTAAAATGGGCTTATTAAATGGTTAACAAACATCATGAACATTTTAAAATGAAGAGTATTAATTAGGGAGCCTGCCCCACCCCCTTTGGGAGAGAGGGAGGGAACACTGTTTTGAGGATTTGATGGCAGCAATGAGAGCAGTAGTAATGCCACATACCCTTCCCACTAACCCTTGTCTTTGGGCATGGTGAACTTACGGCTGATGTGATTCATCCAATCTTATTGCATGTCTTCTATGGTGTTTATACAAACTCTGTGTGTAACATAGCCAGACACCAAATTTTCAGGCACCCAAAACATGTAAAAACAATGCTACTTGGGTGGTTTGCTTTAAAAAAATGATAAAACACTAGTTTGGTCTAAATAGGTATTAAAATGTACCATTTACTTGGCTCTAGTGCATCAAACAACACAGATGTATTAAAACAAAACAAAAGTCTTGAGAAGATCAACAGTGAAAATGTCAGCTACATTAAACAGTGATGGTTCCTATCTGAAGCGTCAGATAAGAGCATAAAGCTACAGACCAGGTTTGATACCAACTAAAAAATGCCACAGACCACTTCTTACACAGGACACAGCAGAATAAGAAAGCATACACAGGAACACAAGTTGTACTCACAGTTTAAATAAAGAGCTTTCTATGCTTGAGCCTTTTATTAAGCATTTTTCCGTTCCACATTAAACGGTGATTGTTTGCTCTATAACTCTATAAATGAGTGTTTATCTTCCGTATAATATTAAATCCCCTCTCAGCCTTGAAATCACAGCCGTGCTTTCTGTCTACAGAGCACACACTTAACTCCATTAGCTGTGATCTCTGACCTCTCAATCTCTCAGCTAGAAGCGAGTGGGTGGCATTGTGTGTGTATTATAAAAATTATGAATAATGAGAGATATAATGTAGGAAAAAATTACAAAATTAGGCAGACTGCAGTAATAAAAAAAAATAAAAAAATTCACTCTGTAGTTTGGAAGGGACACACCACAAACAACAATAAACAAATGTTTTCTATAAAGAGATGTACGCAGAAATTTAAGTTTGAGACCTAGAATTGTTTTTAGCCCTTTACTAACATATATTAGTTCATGTTGATAACATTGTGTATCAGAAACCACATAAGAAAGTCTATTAGAGATTACTGAACATCTCTACACACTGTGCATACAGCTCAGTAATTAGCATCATGCTAATTACTGTACATCAGCTTTAAGTACATGTTACCTATATTAGCCTCTTTGCCACAGTGCTAAATCTGAAGTGTCTGCACTATAAGCAGCAGAATAAAAGCTCCTCACAATCCTGAGCCCAAACACACACATTTTGGCTGGGCTAATGCTAACGCTAACAGGCATCAGATAGCACAGCAACCAGACCTCGCCACAAACCTGGCTCCAAGTGATGAAATATTGATGAGTGTCTCTTCAGAGACGACGACCTCAAAGAGCTGCTTTCACTAGAGCTGGAAAAGTGAAATCAAAGCTTCTCACACATTTACACACACACGCGGTCATACTGCATGCCATGTTTATTATATACTGAACAATCACTGGATTAGGAACCCCTACTATGTATCTACATGTATCAAAATAAACAAAAATGTGGCACTACGAAGCCTGAAGAGCCCACAAGCGATTCACACATACAAACGTGGTTACGTAGGATGTCCCCTTCAAAACAAGACCAAATATGAGTATTTCCTTCTATCCACTTGTTAGTAATCCTCATGTTTGTGTAAAGAATACTTTCAAAAGAAAAAAAAAATTACACAACAGTTTAAAGTACAAAAAATAAATAAATAAATACGTTCCCTATGGATCTCTGCTATGGCCGTGTCGCTTGGGCTCTCAGCTTTAACAATACGTAAATCAGGTCTGTAGACCAATCAGGGGCGATGCTCAGCCATGGGGTCGCAGACAGTTTTATATGGCAACAGCAATCAAAATAAACAATCAAAACTGTAAATACATTTTCAAAGCTTAGTTCCCTTTTACTGTCTGCCCTTTCCCTACTGAAACCATTTAAACACAGGAGGGGAATGAGGGAGGCGGCCTCAGTCTACAGCCAACTGGGGAAAGCTCCTTCCTTCCAAAATGTCTGGCCTTAAAGGGAACGAGCACTAGGTTAGAAACAAGACTAAATATCAGAATAAATCTAAGTGAGTCAGAACTTTTTTCCTGTTTGGTGAGGGTAAAAAGCCATTTGGAGAGGTGCATGAGAAATTTTGCCATTAAGCTTAGATAATACATTTCATTACTTTTTGCCTACCCCTACGTGGTGGTGGTGGTGGTGGTGTGTTAGTGCGTTGTCCTGGAACAAGTACAAGTACATCAGGCAGCAGGGCTGCCAGAGTTTTTAAAGCCCACAGTGTCACTGCTGGACTGAGAACACTCTACCAACCAAAAATATCCAGCTGACAGTGTCCTGTGTGGGACTAGAGGACAAACAACACAAATTATGCAGCAAGAGATGAGCTACTGTCTCTGATTTTACATGTACAAGAGGGACCAACGAGGTAGGTGTGTCTTACAGAGTTGACAGAGTGGATACCGTGTTTAATAACTCAATCAGCACTGCTGTATCTGATCCACTCATACCAGCACAACCCACACTAACACACCCCCATGACATCAGTGTCACTGCAGCACTGAGGATGATTCACCACCCAAATCACACCTGCTCGGTGGTGGTCCTGTGGGGGTTTTCACCATTGAAGAGCAGGGTGAAATGAGGATAAAAAAAGAATGCAGAGAAAGAGGTCGGTGGAACTGATAAAATGGACAATGAGAACAGATACAAAATAGGCATTCCTAATCCAGTGATTGTATAAATAAATAAATAAATAAATAAAACACACATTTACCATCTTTCAGAGTTACATTAATTTTGGTACACAACAACAGAATCAAACTACAAAGTCAATTGACATTCCAAAGGCTTTCAAAAGAGTCAGGACTCTGTGGTAGCCTGTTCTTGTATGAAAATGTATCCTCAAGATTAAAACATCCAAAGATGGTAGCTCAGCTGAGGACCTGACTTCATTTTATTGCACTTTATGACTTGCACTTTTCTTACATAGTCAAGCCCACCACTGTGTAATGGGGTAAATGTAGACTCATCAGACCATGACCCTTTTCAATTGCTCTGGAGTTCAATCTTTATGCTCCATAGCAAACTGAAGTCTCTAACTCTAATCAGTGGCTTTCCAATGGAATCACGGTTGTTTTGTCCCAATCCTGTGAGTTCTTGTCACAAGTTCTACAATAGATTAAATGCCATTTGGTGTCACCTAGTGTCTCTGACCATGGTTATTTAGGATTATTTTATTTTTTTAAACATCTAAAACACTTCAAATAGCATCTGCAAAGACAAAATTCTGCCCTCTTCAGTCTAACACAGTGTGGTTTTAGACCCAGAATATGATTTTGAAAAGGTGAGTTATCATGCATGATCATTACTTGCCCCAGCCAAGCCTAAATAATCATGAAAATATTAAACATGGTTGATGTTATTGAACTGTGAAGATGAGGGGAGGAGAAAAAAAAAAAAAAAAAAGTACCATCATGTTCAATCAGAGCTCCATTGTCATGGTGGCAGACCAAACAAACAAGCATCAAGACTGTGACAGAACTTTCCATCTTGTCCATAGTACAACTCCTTATAGACTTGTTGCGAAGGTTCGGCTACATTAGGAATCGCATCTGAATGAGCAGCGCTGTATGAATAGACCTTTAAGCTCAAGGAGCATAAGAAAATATAGTTTTCTCTTCCATTTTTAAATAAAGCTGTACAGAGAGTATAGAATGAGGCTAAGGAATATATCCATGGTCCTGTAGATTAGTGCTGAATTTCTTTGGCAAGTTTCTATGGCATCTATCGGGAAATTTGTGGATATTTATAAAATGAACACACACAAGCTTTAAAAGTGTCAGGGCAATTGTGGGGGGTGGGAGGTAAGACGCACACCCCAGCTGTGAAAATCCAAAAGGAGAGGCCATTATCTTGCATTAGAGCATTTACAAATCAAATTTACACGGGAGGAAAAAGCATTTATTACCTTCCATTTCCATAGGGAGTTCTCACACACACACACACACACACACACACACACACAGTAAAGCATCCTTTGAAGTGTAATCCACTTGTGGAGATGATATCAGCTGTTTGCAGTACGTCTGTCTCTAAATGTAAAAATCTCAGCAGTGTCTGATTTCCTAAACCTGTTCAAAAATCAGCTGCAACAAATCAAACACGACAGCTCATCCACTTGGAGAAATACTCCCTCTGATCCAAAACTATGCACTCCAAAACACACACCCAGAGGTGGGATGTAACTAGCTTCATTTACTCAAATATATGCAGAATACATGTCCAAAATAATACAGCTACCCCTTACAATTAGTGAACTCCATTACTTTAAGTTTTACAGCAGGCAAGATCCCCAAAGAAAGCCTGTTTTATTCTATATGAAGCTCTTAAACCAGCTACACAAGTCCATCATGTCCAATGACAATTGTAGGCTACACGGGTATAAAAGCTCCCTGTCCAAGACACTGGGCTTTGTGGCAGTGGAATTGTGTTCTCTGGAGTGATGAAACTACAGTTCCAGAATATAATTATGTAACATCAGCTCTTGGGGCTGAATGCAATCAACTCCACGCAAAGTACTTGATCTAGTCAAAGGGTATTTATTTAAAATTCATTAAGGTCCAATTAGAGAAACATTCCTAAAAATTTGAAAAAGGTCCAGAAAATAAGGTCAAACTTGCACTATGATCTGTGTCATGTCCTGTATACTGAGGTAGCCTAAAACATTTTATATAATTAACAACTGAACGTCAAATCAAATTACAGTTCAACATTATTACATTTCTGGTTTTACCACTCACACACACACGCAACATTGTCCTCCCAAATATGTCCCAATAGAGCTTTTATCTCATCCCGTGGGATATTTTTACTGTCTCCAGAACAGCAGTGTCTGAAGCCTTGTCCTGTATCTGTGTGTGTCATTCAGTGTCACGGCACTGATTGTTACACCAGTTAAAATAAACACCATGTTAAAAGTTCAGCAGTTCTCAATAGTGTGGTATAATAATAACTCACACATCAACCATTTTGTGCCCAACAAATAAAAAAAAAAAAAGATCTGCTAGAAACCCTGGGGCCAGATGTTCATATGGATGTTAATTTGACACATACCACCTGCATTATTATTATTAGACAGGGGGGCTTACTTTTTTTTTCCCACTGGTGTATGCTATTAACAGTTTGATTCATTATCTATAAGCACTTATCGAGTTCAGGGTTATGGTGGGTCCAGAGTCTACCTGGAATCATTGGGCACAAGGCAGGAATACACCCTGGAGGGGGCACCAGTCCTTCACGGGGCAACACACACATTCACACCTACGGACTTTTGAGTCGCCGATCCACCTACCAACGTGTGTTTTTGGACTGTGGGAGGAAACCGGAGCACCCGGAGGAAACCCACGCGGACACAGGGAGAACACATTAAACTCCTCACAGACAGTCACCCGGAGCGGGAATTGGACCCACATCCTCCAGGTCCCTGGAGCTGTGTGACTGCGACACTACCTGCTGCACTAATGGAATATAGCAATAATTTCATGAAAATTATGCATCAGCTAATATATCATGCGCAAAACATACATACTCTCATTAAGTATTCGGACATTTGTGGAATAAGTCCAGCATTAACAGCTGTGAACGCTTCAGGACACGAGCAACAAGCACGTTCCTCTATTTATTTTCCTCTCTTTTATTCTCTCACTCTGCTCATTAATATTCATAAATAAATCAGTAAATGCACTACATCAGAGTAGGCTGTGTCGTTGCCATGCTGGTTCCTTAACACCATGACAACAGTGTCGAGCAACCAGCAAAGCGCTAGCACAGGTTTGCACACGCGCACAGATGGAGATGGAGAGATGTCATGAGTGAACCACAGCCTTAATGTTGTTTATAGCCATTGTCACAGAGCTTTGGCATCGCTGGCAACTAGATATATTACAGACTTACATTTCTATAAGGATCCGACTGATAAAATTGTGCTGTAACAAATTCACAGCCCCGTTTATTTTGAGTAACACCTCGCTCTGGTGTTCTGTCTTTAATGATCCGGTAATTTTGTCCGTTTTCGTGTAAAGTTAAAAAATAAATATGGTTAATTTATTTAAATCAGTTTCCTCAAATGGGTTCTCCTGTTACAGTAAAGGACTTCAGGAGCTGTTCTGGGTTTATTTATTTATTTATTTTTTTTTAATTCCTACCTGCCCTAGGCCCTTCTTGCTCAGTCACACATGTTGGCAGGATGGCAAACTTTAGAAATTTAAAGGTTGTGACAAACTTGCATTTCAAAATGCCTGATGTCTTGAGCCTGAGAACACTCAAAGGCTTAGATAATATTTTATATACCTGCCCAGATCAATGTCTTGCTTCAATTTTCTTATCTCACAATGCAATGTAAATTATGAGCCCTTAAAATCTATTCTGAACTACTCTAAATGAAAACTGAAACTACTAAATGAAACCATATACTATATAGGCAACAGAATTCTGGAGTGTAGTGAACAATTTCAGACATTACCTCAGGTCTTTTATTGGTTTCTAAACAATGTAGTGGATTATGAGTAATCTGCTATTCGCTCATTTTCACGGGATGTACACTTATTGTGGTACATTGTTTGATTGCACGAATAGGTCAAAGTTTCAGCAAAAGACAAGTAATCAGGACACACCTGACTACATCATGATTTTAAATAGAACTGCTGTTCTAAAAAAACAGGCTGCAAAAAAGGCATTTTACAAGTCCTGGCTGAAAAAAGGAATAGGTTTTCTCAAATCTGACCCCAGGCTACTGACCACGTTAGCGGCTCAGCTTTGTTTATCATCTGTCAGCCTCTTGAGGCTGAGTTGCAGCTACATGGAGAGATGAGTAATAAATAGATCAAACGGAAAAAACACCATCTCAGTTCTGTAATCAGTACTCCAGGACTGTTATGCATTATATGCGTTGAATATTCCCTTTGTATTAAGGCTGAGTGACACCAAGATCTCAAATCATTTTTTTAATCAGTCAGCATCAATAGTGACTGTAATAACTCAGATTACTTATTTATATTATATACCTACACATTATTATGTTAAAGACATTTGGATTCAGTATGGTAAAGAGTAAAGAATCTATCACTGTACCAAATCAAGACCTTATTACTAAACAAAATCCAGATGTTATCTTAAAAAAGTCAGACCTCATCACTGAAAACAAGATAAGAGAGAAACTAGGCAAGCCTAGTTTAGTGGGACCAACATTATTCATATAGCCATCGTCACAGAGCTTTTTCTGGCATTTCAAAAACAGGAAAGCTCAAATACATACCCTGTCATTGGAAGATCTGGAGAAGCATTGGTGCTTCACATCAATGTCTTTGTTTACAATAATAACACGTAATAGACTACAAAATTAGTTATTACTTGTTTTTGAACATTTCCAAGCACCTTAACATTTTATCAGCCAAGTAATCTATACTGGATAAAGGAACAGGGCATCACTGGGAACTAGTTATTTATTACTGACTTATATTTCTATAAGGATCCGGCTGATAAAACGGTGCTGTAAGAAATACACAGCCTCGTTTATTTTGAGTAACACCTCGCTCTGGTGTTCTGGCTTTAATGATCCGGAGATTTTGTCCATTTTCGTGTAAAGTTTAAAAAAATAAATAAATGATAAATATTACCTCAACAAGATTCAACACATTTCTGTTCGAGGCTCCAGTACAACACCAAGCTGCTCAATACAGTGGATGGTGGACCTACAGTGCTGAAGCGGTGCAAGTGTGTCCCAGTTCAGCTCTCCACTCTCTGACCCCACAAACAAGCATATTGTAGGTCCCAAAAAGAATATATGTCCAAGGAAGAGAGGACCTCTGGCCACTGTTGAACATTTCCAAATTTAGTTCACAAACTGGAATGCGTAAAATGGCTAAACTAACAACAGGCGGTGTAGCAGCGCCACCTTAAGTTCTCTCTGTGAACTATGGCAGTTCCTACTCATGCGCATTTAAACATTAATGTCGCTTTTCCAATGCATGGGTCCGGCTCTATAAACGACTTGACTCTACACAGCTCGGCATGCATAAAGCTTGTCACTTTTCCAGTAACGACTCCCCCGCGAAATGGACCCAGAGACATTGCAAAACCCCCGCTGGCTTTTCAAAACCACAACAACGGCAGCAGAAATGTTAGGCAATGTTAACTCATGTAATTAAATCATGTATTTGCGTGTTGTTTTTGTATTTGGGCTGAACACTGCTGTAATTTAAGAGATTTTACAAGCAGTGAGTTTGTGCTGGATTTGAAGGAGCTCTACATTTCGTGGTGATTGACATGGTTCGGGCCAATCAGCGCTCTGCAGGGTTTACACGTCACCATTTAGTACCTACTCAGCATGGTTGGAACTCTGGGGGAGCTGGGCCTGAAAACTTACCTGGTTCCATAGACCATGTACCAGATTTGGCCAGTGGAAAAGCAAAAGAGCCGTGCCGAGTTGAGTAGAGTCGCATAGGTTCTATGCAGTGGAAAAGTGCCACAAGTGTCAGTCAGTAAGCGCATATGGCTCTTCTAGGCAAAACAAAAGCAGGACATCATCATGAGTCAATGCAGAGCAGACTTCAGATATCTTTGCTTTAAAAAGATACCAAGAATCTAGTCATTACACAGTTCACACGTCATTAAAATACATAACCAATAAACCAAATCTAGTCTTCTGCACACTGTATCAAACACAAAAGCCATTACTCTACACAATCCAGACCATATTTCCATCCTAAATCCAGATTATGACTGTACCAAACCCAGATCTCATTTCTGTATCGTAGAGATCCTAGACCTCAGCGTACAAAATCAAGAATTAATTTATCTACAGAATCTAGTAGCCATTACTACTCTGAACGCACAAGAAAAACAAAACTTAGTGAATAATAATAATGGAATAAATACTTACTGAATTACTAATGGCTTACATTTTTGTGTGTGCCATTTTTCACATACATGTGATACATGTGCACAGTGAGTTTTTATTTGAATTCTATTCACATGAATAAGTAGAAATGTAATTAAATATATAAAATTATATATATAATATATAACAAATTATATACACACACACACACACACGTGTAACTTATTATTATTATTTATATATTTTCATACACAAACCAGCTACAAATATTATAGCTCCAGTATAAAAGTAAAGAAGCAAAATTCAAAATATTTATAACCTTGGCTGAACTTCAATACTGTGCTACATGTAGTACTGTACTGAATCCAGGCTTATACCTTGTACAAAATGTAGATACAATTACTGAAACCAGGCATCCTCACCATTTAGAAACGTCTCATTAGAATTCTGAAATTTATAAATCATATCATATTCAGATCTAAACATGAAACTAATACAGAATTCCAGACATAAATGCCTCACAAAACCCAGATCTCATTACGATATTAAAGCTCTCCCCATAGTATACAGAGATCAATAAGTAACTCCATTCATTTATCCTTACTGTACAGATTACAGATGTCCAAATATGCGAACACATAAGGGCTATTAAGCTGTTCTTTGTAGGTATAACTAAGCATTTGGATTTGCTTCCAGCTCAATTCTTTACTTGCTCTGTAAGACAGAATGTCCTGTGAGGATACATTTGATTTTCTGAATGCTTTCTCCTGGAACAGTCTGTCCTTGAACCCAAAGATCACTTTATTTTCACCAGACAAGAATTCAACATAGCATACCAATCTGTTTTTTTTTTTTTAATTTCCCCCCTTTTTACAATTAAATAAACCATTCCAAGGCCAAGCAATAAGTTAGAAGTGGTGGCAATGATGAGCATCCAGTCTTGCGTCTGATTTTGACTAATACTTACCTCACAAAGAACCAGACAACTTTACAAACAGACTATTTCTCAGAATTAGCCTCTTAGACTCCAAGGGTCTGAATATAGGTCAGCAGTTCAATTCCTAACTCATAAAACAAGACACATGCACGTGAGTTACACAGTAGTTCTAAGTCATTGATAAATAGTGCTGTAAAATTAATAGTTTGCACTTCCTTATTCAGAGTAATTACTTCTACCGTATTTACTCAATACTCATAGTCATGACTGTGTAATTAAGGGAAATGTATTCATGTACATACACTGGATCTGCAAAGGTGTAGACATGTCACTGGTTTCCAATGGTCATGATGTGTGCAAATGTTTGGGCTGCCCTGGTCTAGTGATATTTACTGTCCTCTATCACATTTCCACAATTTTTTTTTTGCCAATTCCTGGACATGAAGCTATTTATTCCCATTGCGACTCTTGGAGGGCGGAGGATAATGGAGGTATTATTAGCCTCTCCAGTGTCCATCACAGTGGAGCTAATCGATGCAGTAGCCTGGGCTATACAGCTATACTGAATGCCCCAGCTCAGACAGAAACGACTAGATGAACAGACATGCCTCTGCATGAGCTTTCAAAATTGGAATCCTACATTGCTAATTTAAATGTGATCCCTGAGAAGATACGTTATGCCCTTGTTTTATAGCTAATATAACTATAAATGAATAGAACTGTGATTGTGTATCTAATATGTTCAAACTCTTCCCTCAAATTGTTAACTAAGCTCTACTAGCCTTAGTTATGTGGTTCCTGACTCTAACAACCTTGAGCAGCCACATGGCTTTGACAAGGGTGCCGTCAAAAATATTCAGACGTTGAGGACATGAAAACAGAAACAACAGTTACAAAACATTACCATGAAAAGGCAGCTACAACATCAGAACAGTGACATGGCCAGAAATAAAACTGCAGCTGGGCCTGAACAATGCCAGATCCATGGTGTTTACAACCAGTGGGGTAGAGGGGAGGGTCCTTTTTAGTTTTTCAATGGTGAGCGGTTAATACTTTCACTTTGTTGACAGGGGTGGGGTGTGACAAACTTGATGCGCTTCAACACAACAAAGCTGTGGCAGCATCTTGTGTGTCTCTTGCTACCCTTGTCTTACTCTCACACCAGATTTGGCCTGCGATGAATTAACAGCAGCTGACGGCGTGGTCCTGTTTAGACCATTTGAACCTGTGGCCATGCCCCTGATTCTGAAACTACCAAGAATAAAGTCAGTTTAAGAATTATGGCTGATTACAGTTGCCATGTCATTTTTTTTTATTTTTATGGGGTGACAAATCTTTCATACCTTTAAAAAGGTGTCATAATACAAAACGTAAGCTGAGAAACACTGCCTTACAGTACACATCCAAAACTATTCAATAAGCCTCAATAAGAGACTTGTGCTGTTACATTGTATCCACTGCTTAAACAAGTGACCAAAGAATACTCTGTTTGTACAACCTCCACAGAAAAGCATCCAATAAGCTGCCACACACAAACTTAAGATCAACCTCTCCAATAGTAAGCATCAGCAAAAGGATCATAAAGTCCTCCACCACTGAAGTCATGAAATGATGGGTCTTTTACCGCAGCATTTGAGAACAACATCTACTGGAAAAGCCTAATTTCTTCATATTGATGCATCCCCACCACTACTTAGTGGCCTCGTCTTTCTCTCGTTCCGTCCTCAATCCATCCTTTCATTCATCGATCCATTTGCACATTTGCTGCCTACAGTCATTGATTTAGAAACAAAGGACAAAAAAAAAAAACACGCAGGAAAAAATAAAAACATAGCCACCTACTATCTGTACATATGCGCTGTCCACCCCCATGATCACGCAGACAGAAGTAACCATGAACGAGACTATATTTCAACTAAAGTGGGACGAGTTGAGATTCTAGCAGAAAGTTTTAGCACCCTTGAAATTTCAGACCGGCTTAAATCATCCATGGAGCAAGGTGTAAATATGAAATATGTATGTAATACATTTTAATGTATATTGTATGCAACAAGCCAAAATATCAACAAATATTTTTCTTTAAAAGCACCACATCTGGCTAAGGAACTCACCTCTTGATTAGAAAATATTTTGTGACATTTTATTAATTCTTGATGCAATTAGGTTTTTAAACAACAAGGAATTAATAGTCTGGTGCTTTCTCTGGATGCAGAAAAAGCATTTGACAGTGTTAAACAGACATATTTGTTTTGGGAATGTTGAATCTGGGATCAAGTTTTATTAAAATGAGTGAAAGTGTTATACAAGGATTCTAAGGTATCAGTTATTACAAATGGCATGAGTTCAGAGCATTTTTCCTTGCATAGAGGGACTAAAAAAAAGGGGTGTACTCCGTCACCCATACTTTTCTCCATAGCCACAAACACTGAGATGTTGACTAAGGCAATCAGAGTTGAGTCTGTTGAACGATTTTGCATGAGTGATAAACATCAGGCCAGATGGCCTTGTGTTTATTTCAGAACTAGAGACCTCAATACCCTTATTAACATCTACAGATTTTTCTTAAAATTAACTTCCTAAAGTCAAAAGCTGTGCCAGTAGGTCGACGGAAATCAGTTCTGATCACTGGTCCTGTAGTGGTTGACTGCAGATTTAAAACAGTTATATACAGCAAACGTTCCCTCTTTCATGGAAAAGATATACAAAGGGTTTGGGGAAACATCAGTGAGCTTATTCTATAGTGCATTGAAAGTTAATTTAGACACCCTGGGAGAACTGGGAGAGTGTCTGGAAACATGCCAAGTCCATATCTATATGTAATCATGCAAAAGCTATCCAGTACAGAATTTTACAACAGATGCATATCTCCCCCAAAATAAGGCACGCTTCCAACAACTCAACCTCACCACTCTGCCGTAAGTGTAAAGTTCAAAGAGGAATATTTACCCCATGTCTTTGGTCATGTTGTACGTTACAGGAATACTGGGCTAAGACAGCACAAGGAATAGGGAAGATTTTGGACATCTCAAGTGAAAAAAGTAACTTCAAGGAATGGTAAAAAATTATATAATCTACTTACCTTTGCAGCAAAAAAGTGCTATTGCAGTAGATTAATGAGAAGATTCCTACTGTGGGTGTTGGCACAAGATATTGAATCCTGCACTCTAATACAGTTGTTTTTTATGGGGTTTGGGAGCCTTATTTGAACATCATTGGGTCTAACAAAGCATCAGTTTTGAAACGGGGAATTCAGTGGGCTTCTGTACCAGATGCTTTAGGTGCAAGTCCCTTTGTTGTACTTAATTGTTCAAATGGTCTTGTACATTGCTACCTCCAATTCCTTAGCTCATATTAAAGGAAATCTAGTAAAGACCTGAATTTTAGCCCAGTAATGTGTTTTCTATTGGCATATATCTACCCTTACTCTGATTTCTTTCATTTTTTCTACCTCTGCAGTAAGTACTTATATTCAATAACTCTGCCAAGACACTGTTTTTTTCATTATTATTTAAGGAAAACAAAAAACATTAATATTAATCATCTTCCAGTCTTAAAAGATATCTGGCCTATTCCTAAGCCAGAATGCAGATGTAGAATTTATGTAGAACACTGTAAAGGCTGACAGCATGTTAGGAGGCTGCATGTGTGGCCTCACTCTGCCCCAGATTAGCTCTAATCCAGTGGGGTTAATTAGCAGGTTGCTTTGTTTCAACTCTTGTTACAAAAGACAGATTTTGCCATGGGTGTACCTCTCTCTCTCTCTCACTCTCACTCAAGACAACAGTCAATATTCAAAAAAAAATCTGACACAATCACAAAATACATGGAAGATTTGACCTCCTATACTGAACCAAATGAACTCCAAAATATAATCATTATTCAAAGCCTGTCATTATGATTATATAAAATCTGCTAAACACCAGAAATGTGTGCAATTTCTAAAATGCCAACAGCTGCATACTTTTATCTTTGTGTGTCAGATCCAGTTTATTAATCTAAACATACTGATACATATGGTGACATGAAAGCAAAAGTATTTGACATATACTGTATTGGTATAATCCACTACAGTGCACATGAAAATTTAAATTTAGTTGCAAGTTGTAGATGTGTGTAGCCATGTTGTTCTCCTCTGTGTGCCCATGTTGTGAGCCATGTTAACCAGAAGCTAAACAAACATAAAAAAGATTGAGGGAGAGAGTGAAAGACATTTAAAAAAAAATAATAATAAATACATTTAAAAAAAAAAAAAAAAAAAAAAAAGTACACAGCTGTAAAAGGTCATGCTGCACTTCAGCTCAATCACACACAGCTAAGTGCAAGAGTCTCCAGCCCATAACAACTAACACTCAATCTGACAATAGAATTCAAATCTCTCAGACAGGCCTCAGAGATTGGACTGGCTTTTGTTTTTTTTACTCAGATTTTAGGTTTATAGGAGTTTATCCTGTAACACAAAATATTACCAACAACAAATTTAAAATCTAATATTTAACTTATTGTTCTTTATTAAAATCCACTCATTTTCTGTAACAAATTCATGATGATTAGTATTATAGTGGGTCCAAAGTCTCCCCAGAATCACCAGTCCATCACAGAGCACACTCACACACCTGTGGACAATTTCACACAGCCAATCTACATAACATGTATTTTTGGACTGTGAGAGGACACCAGAGCACTCAGAGGAAGCCCACTTTGAGGAGTTTGGTGTGTTCTCCATGCGTCCGAGATGTTCAACAGAATCAAGGATCATACCTGGGGCCCTGAGATCCAGAAGCTTTGTGGGAGCAACACTACCTGTAGCACCACAGCACTTTGTTCAAATTCAGTAACAGTTTAATCAGTAAGCATAAGGGTTCTTATATGTACAACATTCAATAATGAAGCTATTAAACATTTGGAAAATAAATAAACATAAAATACAATGTTTTATATTCACATTCTCTCTCTCCTGTACTCTGTAGCAGTAACATTGTGGTCTGTATGGAACTGATCTGCAATCAATTATTTCAGTATGATGTCATTGCAAATCCACAAAATATTCAATAATACCTGTTTAACTGAAGCAAAACACAAACATACTTTTTGTCTTTTGATTTTTAATCTGAAACAGACAGGTCTCAAACAGTTTGTTAGATTTATTTATACAGACTTTATATAAGCTTCAATAACCATGTTATTTCATGTTATGTACGTAAACATTACATGTTTGCTTTAGTGTGTAAGAGACTACAAGCAAAAACCATGTACTGTTTTGTCTTCTTTTCCCCCGTTTACAGATACTGAGAGGATAATATTTTATCGTGACTGTCTGCCTAAATTACTCTGTTTTGCCTTAAAGTTCTTCTTTAAAAAGCTGTTCTTGTCTGAACATGCAAGATGATTGTTGATGATTCCACACTGCTGTGAAACAGAGGCTGAATCTCAAACCTCTGTACAGTTTATGTAATAAAATTACAGTTCCTTCATTCACAGTGCGTTGTATGTTGAATTATAAAAGCATTGAGATTTGATTATAAGCTTTACAGCTTCCTATCACAGTAGTGCACTTTCTGGATGTATTAGATTTATTATCTGTGCCGTACCCTAGGTAGACTACACAGTAATATTTGGGACGCAGCCTGAACCTCTATTGACTGACACAGCTGGATGAAACAGTGCTGTTTTCAAATGTGACATGGATAAATGGGTCAAAGTTCTTTAGTTTTATTTATTTAATTTTGACTTGTACATTTAACTTTATTTACATCACATGAAACACAAGGATACAGGCACAAAACCTTTGGTCCCTAAATATTAGTGAAAATAATAATAAGAAAAATGATTCTAGACTAGAGCCCTGAGGCACACCACATTTATTCTCTCAAAAAAAGCCCTGTCCAGACAAACAATCCTCCATCCCAGTGACAGCAGATAGGGAGGACCCAGAACAGCTGAGTTCTTCTTCCAAAATGAGATGATTTAGGACCCCGAAGGCTCACATCATAACTGACTTTGTGTATGTCTGAAATGTCAGCTATGGGGTGTTCTTACTTTATACTGGTGAAAAATAATTGTCATTCAATTTGTTTCACTGAAAGTACAAAACTACACAATGAAACTGAATTACAACTTTATGATAAAAAATAAATAAATTAAATTAAATATATATATATATATATGCAGACAACAGAAAACCACAGCTGGCTTTTCAAGCAAATTAATAGCTAAAAAGGCTAAAAATGAAAGTATATAGTGACCAATTGGCATTAACCCATGCTGTTCTATTCATTATCAGTCTGAGAACTGTTTCTTTGTCAATTCAAATTGTAAAGTTCCATAATGAACAAGTTTATAATGCAAAGAGCAAGTCTCATACAAGAGGAAGCCATTTTAAAATGGCACACAATGTCTAAAACATCCAGGTCACAAGCTGTCAATATAACGGCTGTTTCATTTGAGAAAATGGCTTTTGGCTCCCTTAAGCACATTGAATGTCTCAGCAGATTTGCTGAGAGCAGTGTGAAAACTCATTAGCTCACTACTCCAGCCTAAGGGATTTAATTTTAAGTAAATGTACATTAGCTTCACAGCTGGGAACCGAATCCCAGTTGATTATTGTGTACTTTTCTACTGTGTATTGTCTACTGTGTACTTGATATTTACTTTGCAGTGGTCTTTCAGATGTGGAATTAGAGAAACATGATCAAGCTGTAAAAATGTGTTTGTGCAAGTGCAGTTTTTCATTTCCTCTTACCTTGACTCCTAGAGCGACTCCATCCTCAGCTGTGCTCTGTCCATTCTACAATAAAAAAATAGGAAAAGAAAAACATTTTTAGGGCGTGTGTGTGTGTGTGTGTGTGTGCGCGCATGTTTGTACGGGTCACACCTGGAAAGGTGTTTAATCATCAGTAATAAAAGCACATTGTGTTCCACCATTGTTTGTGAGAAATAGAATTTTTAGTGTAATCAAATACAGACCCCTCTATTATATAATTATCTGATATTAGATGATAATCATTGATAAAAGAAAGCAGATAATATTCAATTTTAATCAAATTCATTTTTTTTATGTACACCCATAATGTGTGTTTGGGGTACGTAAAAAAAAATAATAATTTATGTTTCCCAACGTAGTATTAGTAGCATTTCACCATCTTCATATAGTCATAAAAATAGCAAGAAATGAAACAGGAAGCTCTGAAGCAGCTGCACCATGACAGCACCCCTACAGAGCAAGAATATATAGTAATTCTACTGATAAGGATGAGTACACTAACCAAGGAAAAGAAAGACAGATACATACAGAAAAAATTATTTTTCAGGTGGGTTGGATGCACCACTCTTTCCCCTCATCACAAACGCAATGCTAGCAACGCAATTTCCAGTAATCTCAGTGGCTAGTGCCTGCAGAAGTTTATTATCCATTGTTCCATTTCTCTGAGCCCTCTGGCAAAGGCTGGGTTCATACCAGAGCTTCAGGTGTGCTGATACTTGTCATTTTTTGGTATGATTACTGCAGTGCCATTTGACTCATGAATGGTTTGATTCTTTTGAATCAACTGCTCAAATTGATTCATAACCAAATTTAACAAGAAACACTGGCTGTCCAACATGGATAGGTTTTTATTCATGTTTGACAGACATCGATTTGTGATCTATGCAGTATATATTTTAGGTAGTATTGGGCATGCAGGGAGTCACAGAAATTATTTTAAAGGCAACATTAACAGTTCTGAGAAACTACTGTTCTCTCTGGTTTGTTTGCATTCAGAAGCTCTGCATTTTTTTAAGAGGAGTAGTATGTTTGAAGAAAAAAAACACTTGTATGTAACTTCGTGTGTATTTGACCTACCACAGAATACAAGTTGTTTGATTTTGAAGAACTCTGTCTTGTTGATATTCATGTAGTTAGAAAGAGAGTAAGACTAGCACAACAAAGACCCATTTATTATAAAAACATGGAAAGGAAAAGAAACAAAAACGTGACAAAGAATGAAAGAAAGAAAGTGGAGTGGAGAGACAGAATGGAAAAAAAATACAGGGAACAAAGGAGGAAAAAAGACAAATAAAGACAAAGACAGGAAAACAGATGTCTTGGTGTTAAATGGAAAGAATGTATGAAAAATTGGAATCTTGTCACTCATTCACAGTGTACTACACAGCTAGGCCATACCAAGACCCTCACACCCCAAACACGCATGCGCACACACACACATAATATATCCTCTGTTGGTAATAGAGATGCAGTACAGTGGGACACCTCTACAGACACATTAGTAGAGTGGGAGTGATGGTGTTACCGTGGTAACTGCAGGAAGCTGGAAAAGAGGCTATCTTTTTAATGTCTGAACCACTACAGCCTTTCAACGGGGTCAAACCTCTTCAGCACTACACTCATTAAAATAATAGTACAGACATGTTCCCTGTCTGAACTCTGCTTCTTAAAAGGAGCAGTTGGTCATTTTTACCACCTACAAGTAGCACTTTAACAAAAGTGATTAGACCTATTCATTATTTTTTACAGTTACTCTGTAAAGTGCAACATTGGGCAGTTAATCAAAAATTAATTAATAAATCGACATTCAGAACTTCTAATCGCCATAAGCTTGTCTATATGAATTATATCAATTATTTTTATTCTGTTATGTCCCCACTGTGTGTTCATGTACTGTCCCTTTAAAATCACTCTACCAAGCTGTAGTCACGTGATTCTGCCCCTATCTGCAACATGGAAGCAACCTAGACGCAGAAGCTGACCAAGCGACTCTGGCAGCTAGTACCAAAGGAAAGCACAACGTCTGTGGTTTGGACGTGCTGTGTTTGTCTATAATTAAGATGACACGGAACAAAAAGAAGTCAAATGTAAACACTGAGGGGAAAAAAAAAAAAAAAAAAACGAGAAACAAGCTTCCAGCAACATTAGAAAAAATATCCCAGCTTTAATACTGGAGCATATTTACAGTACAAGCCTCGTACTATGAGGGTCAAAAATACAAAAACAAAATAATCGTTTATTAAAAGTAATAGTGGTAAAATGTTAAATTAATCGTGATATTGATTTGCGCTCATATAACCCAGTACTAAGCATGAGATTAAGAACCAGACTCTTGCAGTTCCTGAATGGAGCAGTTGAACTCCATAGAGTGAGGTTCCCATACGGGGGCAGCCATGTTTCAGTAAGTATATTATAAGTTTAGAACCTACTCTGTTTCAGCATAACGACTGTACAATAGCATGATGCAGAAGCAACTACTGTTTTAGGCCCAAACCCATGTTGTATGTTCAACCCCATCCTTGGTTTAGAGCGTCACCTTTCCCTGGCAACTGATTTACAGGGTATAGTGCTTAAATTCAAGCCCTTTGAAATGAGACAACCCTTTAAGAGCCTGATATCTCATCAACAGCTCTGCCAGTCCACAGTGATATCAGAGAGGAGTACAGTGCTGCAATATCACTGCTGGACTCTAGTTAAATTTCAAGAATCATATGAATTCAGAAGCATTCAACAAGTATGGTGTCACTGTCCAAAGAAATGTACAAACCTTTTTTAACTTTACTCAATGTATATCAAGTCATTTTGCAGCCTTTCTATAGATTTATTCATCATAACATTTCCACACAATTTAAAAGACAATTTAAAAGACAATTTAAAAGTTGTGTTCAAATGATGTAGGAAACAAAATCTACAAGAGATACATGCTTTTCTTTGGAAAGCAATGATATATTATTACCCAGTCCTAACTCTTAATTCTGCAGATTTTTTTAAACTTCCAGTTCCATTTTAAATGCTGCAGTAGAGTAAGGTGCCAGAAAATCATTGCTTCACCATTTAAGGTGGAACTGGATATTTAGTAAATATCTATCTTGACAACACCCTACTAGCCATGATTTATGCTTGTTATGAAATAACTGGTCTTAATATAAACAATATTTATCTAAGATAATAAAGTGGTTATTACAGAAAATATAAAGTGTGATTCTTTTGTCGCCTGAGCAGTGATATCACCAGTGATTCAAAAGACATTTATAAGCCTTCTTGTGAAACGCGCTTATGAAAAAAATGTTTCAAGAGCTGTGTAGGTGTAACACTACGCCCTACCCTTTATGCCAGCAAAAATTCAGACACCCTACCCCTCGGCAAAAGGGAGGGGTAGAGCTAAGTGCTAGGGGCAAGGAATGAATTCACCCTTACATTGGGGCTAAAAAAAACATATTAATCAATAAGTGAATGAATGAATGAATCAATCAATCAATCAATCAAAAAAATTACCTTTTATTTACACTGAGCTTTGTACAAAACCTGGAACTGAATCTTATTCTGTCATTTCAGCACTGTCCAAACTTGTGAATGAATATGAAGTTATGAAATTAATTTTAAACTATATACATATATACACACACACACACACTGATATGATTCAAAGGCAAAGGGACATGAAGTTTCTTTTCCTCATTATGTTCACTTAAAGCCATGTCTGCCCTTCTGCTTCCCTTCCCCAGGGCAAAACATCTGGACACAGAAGTTTCAGAGGTCAATGTCCACCCACTCAACCCTCTATCCAGTTACATAAAGTACATAAAACGGAATGCTGGCTATTTACACTTCATTTAAACCTAAAAGGACCAAACTGAATTAACTGATAGCAACATTTAGTGACCATGTTGCAGAAATTGCTGCAGAAAATCAAGCTCTTCAGCCAATGGGCCCTTGGTGGGGCCATAGTCATGATGATGATGATCCATTTACAAATCTGTGAACAAAGTACACATTTAATAATGTACACATTCAATTTTATTTTTTGGCTCAGTTCATGTGCATCTCTCATATCTGCTTTTCTTCTGGTTTACTTATCAAGGGTTCATCTCCTGAATACTGTAAATCGGGGTTTTTTAACCAGTTTTACAGTGTCCTTATGATGTGAAAAAAGGGGTGTAATAATAATAAAAAGCCTAACCAGATACATTTATTTGCATATAAAAGAGCATCATGTGGTCACAATTATTATGATGCAGGAAAATGAAGAATACAAGGAGAAAGCTCTATGTTAGATTACTCCATATGAGAGACATGCTCAGATGAGAACTCATACAGAAGGAACATTTACCACAAATCAAACAAAATCTACCAACCTGTCTGTTACTATATCCTCTTTAACTGTGGTACATATACCACTGGTCGTACATGAAGCAACAAGAGGTGGTACGCCTAAAGAGTTACTATTTAAAGAATTTATTAAAAAACTGAAAATCTAAAGTTTTCATGGATTTCATGGAAATTACATACTGTTTCACAGTTTTCATAATTATGCCCTGATTAAATTTGTTTGTATTAAAAAAAAAAAAAAAAAAAAAAAATTTACAACGTGCTACAGTATAGCTGATTACATCTATAAAAGGAATGGGGGGGGGACAGCATTCCCCCATTTTTTTCCCCAGGGAGTAAACGCAATCCCTATATATATATATATATATATAAACACATAACAAAAACATGCAAAAATTCTAGCAAGGTTTTGTCTTATGCCCCCGGAACGGAAGAAGAACTTGGGACGCACATGTTTCTGTGGTAAGACTCATACTTGGTCTAAAAAAAGACTCATAAGACTCATATTTGGGTGGTACTCGGTCTAAAAAGTTTGCAGACCACTGCTCTATCATATAAATATGAAGCCAATAAAGAGTGATGCACATAAACCATTCTGTGTTAATCTCATACTACTGAAAGGCCAATCCACATTTTTCAGTTCCAATCCAATTCCAATACACAACTGTTCCGATACAAGAGCTCGTTTTACTTCAATATCATTATCGTTGTTGGTTTTGTAAGGGTACATTGTGATGCTGTAATAGGCCACAAAACACTTATAAGAGCAAAAAATCCTTACAAAATGCAATGAATTTAAATGAATTCCAAAGGAATTTAGGAATAGGAGTAACAATTGTCACATTCACCTACATATCAACTCAGACATACTATCAGCGAGATTAAAATCATTATAAAATTAATGCTAATAACAAAATAAGCTTGAGGTTAACACTTAAGCTCACACATTGATCCTCTTGTTTCATGTGAAAAGGTGTTTTCAAAAAATGCTCAATTTGCAGAGCATTTTTGAGGAGACAAAAAAACAAACCTATTTTCATTCACCTACACTACCAACATGCAGAGAACCATGTTGACTCCAGGGCTTCACAGTTACAGATTCATGGAAAGACATGGAATAAAAGTTGCATCAGTGACGTGTCTCTATATGTTACGTTGATACGGCCGGTTCATGGTCCAATGCAAGCTTTAGACTGGAATCAATAAGTGGATCAGTCCCATGTGTCTGATATGTGATCAGTGAATAACGGCTTGGGCCCATCTCTATGTAACATAGAGCCAATTCAGCAGCAGGAATCAGCAGCATGTGCCTCAAAATGAGTTTAAATTCATTTTGATTTGTGTCTTGTTGCTAGAAATGTGTAAATATTGAGATTAGTAAGAAATGATGGTTGGACTGTTGGTCTGCAAGGGACAACTTATAACGTATGTTGTGGCACCAAACAACAAGTCCATCCACCACTGCTCCAGGAGGGTGCACATCTGTTTGTATCATTTTTGTAGAACCACTCTCGGAAAAATTCCAGGGCTCACATTGCGACCTCCAGGTTAAGAAACTCTTCTGTATATAAGTCTGTGTACTCTGCCTTGTGTGTTCAGTTTTGGTAGATATCCGTACCATTGTATGTTTAATACACACGGGGAAAGCAAAGTCATTCTGATTCTTGCACGTCAGTCTGCTTGTGGAGGATATCGATTTCATACACTGCCCACATCTACAGACAAAATTATGTCATAAGAAAACAAGAATCTACATAAGCAAGTCTGTTCGAGATTACTGAACAATTCTACACACTAGCCTCAAACTCTGAAGATGTAGGTACACAGTTACCAACTAAGTATATGCTTATTAATCCCCATATCCCCATATGTTGCAGTAGATGCACATGTCTAAAAGAACTGCCCAGTGTAAAACTAAAGAAGCACATTTATGATATCAAACTGTCCAAGATGATTAACTACATTTTGGGTGTTTGGTGCTGAAGTGTCAATTTAGTGGGTGATGATGAATGGGGACTCATAATATATACAATATTAATGCAGGTGTTGAACAAGTGTGAAAACACAGTGAGAGAGAGAGAGAGAGAGAGAGAAAGAGAGAAAGAGTGTTGCAATGTAATAAACGATAAAGCTGTATGATTCAGACACGGACTAGGATTGTGGCCATTGTATCCATTTTGTAAAACGAAGCCTTTCAGCTGCAGTTCAGATGCCAACAGTTGGGAAAAAATACAATCAAATTGTTTTTTTTAAACAATTTTTTTAAACCAATTTATTTAACATTCCTTACACACACACACCAAATTGTAAAACAAGAAAGACCGTATTACAGTATTCCAGTTATTGCGACTCTGATGAAATTAAAAAAGGAAATATTGTTAAGAATATTTCTCAGGGCGGCACGGTGGCGCAGCAGGTAGTGTCGCAGTCACACAGCTCCAGGGGCCTGGAGGTTGTGTGTTCAATTCCCACTCCGGATGACTGTCTGGGAGGAGTTGGTGTGTTCTCCCTGTGTCCGCGTGGGTTTCCTCCGGGTGCTCCGGTTTCCTCCCACAGTCCAAAAACACACATTGCAGGTGGATTGGCGACTCAAATAAAGTGCCCATAGGTGTGAATGTGTGTGTGAGTCTGTGTTGCCCTTTGAAGGACTGGCGCCCCCTCCAGGGTGTATTCCCGCCTCGCGCCCAGTGATTCCAGGTAGGCTCTGGACCCACTGCGACCCTGAATTGGATAAGCGGTTTCAGATAATGAATGAATGAATTAATATATTTCTCAAAAAAAAAAAAAAAAAAAAAAAAAAAAAAAATAGTGTAGTACATAATCACATGGCTCATTATACCTGACCTACAACAAACACACACACTTCTCCCCCGTTGATTTTACAGCTATGTTTTCCATAGTTAATAAAAAAAATAACTTAAAAATAAATTAAACTCTGATCTAATATGATTTTCATCATCATGTGAAAAAAAAGTTGATAGGAAACTAGTGTAAATAAATGAATAACCGTGTTCATAGTTGTTGGCTAATTTCTTTAATATGTGCAGTCATTTCTGAGTAAATACTAAGTATTTTGCAGCATCTTGGAAAGTGATGGAGCAAATAAGCCCTTATCTACCCTCTTTGGCTTAAAAAAAAACAACACTATAAATCCTCCATTATCACTTCTTGCTTGAAAGCACGGACACTGCCAAAATCAATCAGGACACACCTCAGCACTCCTCCTCCAGCCAGACATCTCATTCTTAGTCTCAGGATGGAGTCCAACCCCTGACTCAACTTAAGGAGGCTAGATCATGAACGACAAATGAGCAATGCAACAGGAATTCAAACACTTTACAATATTACTCGGGTAGTAATTTCTCATGGTAAGCAGTCAGGGTGTGTTCACTCTAGCTGCTTTAGTTCAATTGAATTAAATCACACACAGGTGTAACTTGTGTTAGTGATGTGTGTTAGAATGTTTGCACTTGTTCTAAGGCGTACACTGGCGCAGACACAAGAAATGTCAAGATCCCCTGAAGAGAGCAAAGTTTGTAATGATTTATTGCTCTAGGATATCAGAAAAAACAAGTATCACTTAAAATCCTAAAGCTCAGCAAGACCAAAGATCAAAATCACAGTTAAAGCCTTATCACCCCTACACTTCCTGCTGTGTGCTATTTGTCAGAATGGTTGTAAGGATCACAAACTTTATCAAGTACACATTATCCAAAAAAATCACATGTTCAATGCATTCAGTGCACATTAATTTGTGGACGTGGGGCTCACGTGAACCTGAATATAACAATCCAGTCAGTTTTTGTGGGCTAAAAATGTCAGAAAACGGGATGAAAAAAATCATTCTGATTTTGTGCTGCATCCTATGCAAAGTGTATAAACACTGTAGAATTGTCCCACCTCTTCATCTGAGTTCCTGCAATCACAGCGCTAGACCAGTGTTTATGTGAGAGTGCTAAGAGAAGGCTAAAAGGAGCAATATGAAGTGGGGCTCGTTCTCATTTAAATGAACATGTGCTGAAACAAGTCTTTCTGAATAGGCTGTTTAGACTGGGGAAGGGGGTGCTGTGTTATTTGATCCTTGTGGTATTTTGACCAAAGAAAGTCACAGACTAAGGTTTTTTTTTATATAAGGTATATTAAGGTACATGTCCCCTTTATTTAAACTATCATATGAATTTTATAGACATGCTAATCAAGTTCAGTCTCTGTTCCAGTCCAGTGTACAGTCACATGCTCCTGTCTTGTCTCATGCCCAGTCTCCTTTGTCTGGTTCTGTCCAGTCTCATGTCTCTAATTCCATCAGGTCTAGTCCTCTCCAGTCTGAGTTCCCATCCAGTGTCCAGCACCCTGTCCTGTCTCCTGTCCAGTCACATGCTCCTGTCCAGTCCTGAGTCCAATCTTCTGTTTCTTGTCCTGTTCTATCCCCAGTCTTGTCTGTTTTCTACACGTTTTCTGTCTCAGTTCTCGTCCAGTGTTATTGCAAGTGTGTCTGCGTTACAGCATAGAACCTTCATGTGAACTAGGGCTGCAACAAATAATCGATTAAATCGATTGTTAAAATAGTTGGCAACTAATTTAATAATCTATTAGTTGGGTCTAAGTTATTATACACATAGGTACAGTTGCTACACGTGACGAACTCTGGAAGAAGGGTTTGAAAAAAGGCGGTCACAGCAGAGTGAAAAATGTACGACCCAAGTCATCAAAAGTATGGAAACACTTTACATTAACGCCTTCAAGGAACAGCGTTAGGTGCAAAATGTGCACAGCTGATCTCGCATGGCACAGCAGCACAACATCACTGCATGAACATCTGAAAAGGAAGCCTGTTGGAGCCATGTCTGAAAGAGATGAAGTATAGTAAGTTAATTCTACTTTTTCTAAAAAAAAGTAGAACTAAATTAACTAAGTTCGCTAAACGCGAACAAGCCTTAGCTTCCCCCCTGAGTTTTTTCTTCCACCTTAAATGTGTCAGCTCGACCAGCAGTTCCAAAACAAGCCATAGTTTTAGTCAAGCTAACGTTAGCGAAGTTTTTCTCTTACTCAATGTCACTAAAGCCTGCTAGAGTAGTTAAACAAGATAATTTTTAGTAAATTTATATCACTTTTGTATTTAGTGAGTTTTCCGTTCCACCTTAAATGTGGCGGCAGTTACATTCAGAGTAAAAAAAAAATCAATCCAAACTTTTTTTTAAATAATATATTTAAAGCCTTTTTTCAAGGTCTTTTCTGACTGGCATTGCGTGTTAGTGTTTGAGTATCACAGCCAAGTGTATATTACATTATAAGTGTATATTACATTACATACACTGTGTTAAATATTGATGAATATAAAATTAATGTAACGGTTGGGTTAATTCTTCATGTAAACGCTAATTTTTAATAATGGTAGGTTGTGTGTTCCTTATACAATTACAACATTAGTTCTCTAAAATCTTAAATATCTTAACAATATCTGATCATGTGTGTTTCCCTTTTATTCTCAGCACATGGCACCATCACCCAATATCCATTTATGTAATTTCAGTTTGCCTGCATTGTTGTCTGCATTTTAGATCAGTAGTTATTTACTTAAAAAAGATGTATGTTCATATCTACACTTTCTCTCTCACCTCAGATGAAAACAGCCCAGCATTGCTGACTATGTTTTGAAGATCTGCACACCACAGCAAGCAGCTGTTCTCACTGATGGTGTCCTGAATATGCTAGCAACAGACAGGAAACCAAATTTGGTTTGTCTTCCTTTTTATCCGATTAATAATCGATTAATCGAAAAAATAATCGACAGAATAATCGATTATCAAAATAATCATTAGTTGCTGCCCTAATGTGAACCTTTAGGAAGATCCCTATGGAGAAACTTCACCTACAACATTATATTTGGGTTTTTTTCCCCTATGGGACAACTGAAGCTGTCTGACCCGCTCCATTTCCTATAGCTCAATGGTCCTCAAACGTTTTAAACCAAGTACCACCCATTATCAAACCAACGCCTCCAAGTACCACCTATGAGTCTTATCAGAGAAACACATACATCATTGGATCTTCCTCCATTCTGGAATAATTTTTCTAATTACTAAAAATTACAAACAGAAAACCAATAAACAGGCCTGAACTGAATGGTTTGAACACAAATAAATAAAATGTAATATTTATAAATTATGTGCTTTAAGTGAAAACCGCACAGCACTTGGAGCAGACGCTCATAGTGACTCAGCACTTGTATCAGCAGGTCAAAGAGGTGCAGCGCTTGTAGTGCTAAGTGGTGTTTTAGGGTTCAAATGAGGTGAAGAATGGCCATGGTTTTATTCTTTTATGGAGCATTTTCTTCTGTTTTCTTCATGTGTACCAAATTCTTGCTTTGTTTCTCCCTATTTTTGCCTCTGAACTTTGCCCTTCTTGGTTCAGGAGTATTTTTCTGTATGTTCCCATGCTTAGTCTCTGCCGTTTTGTAATAAAGTCACGTCTGTCTCCTTTGCTTACATCCAGACAATAAGTAGCTAAACCTGTGAGTTTCGTTACATGGATTTCTGGGGAATGTCATTCCCTCAATTACAGTGTTGCATACCACCAGTGGTACACCAGTGATACAGAATTTGAGGACCAATGTTGTAGCATGTTACAAACAACATGTGTTATAAACTGCTTCAGTGACTGGAATCACAATAAAAAAAATGTATCAATTAATTTATTAATTTATCTATTGGCATTTATTCTGTTTCTGCACTACCATCTACCAGACTCCAAAACGTTCAACTCTTTCCTCTAAGACTGAAAAACAAGGACACAAACACACACACACACAGAGTAAGGAATCACTGCAATCCCCAGAGCACCAGTTCCATTACTGCAGTACATGGGTTAAGCAGCATGCCTTCAAAAAAGGTTCATTTGGGATCAAGCCGAGGTCAGGCTGAAGGAATCTGTCCACAGAGACTGATCAAGAAAAGAGTGGCCTTATTTAATAAAAAGCCCAGGAGATGGACTACAAGAATAACAGGGGAATCTGGCCCCATTACACACACACACACACGTCAGAGAGCCATCAGTCACTGTGTCACTTTCAATCAGTTTACAACTGAGTAAGTGTGTATGAAAGACACAAAGAGCAACACAAAGGAGTGATACAAAGTAGATGTGAGCCTGTATCGGAACAAAACCTCATATTGTAACTTTACAGGAGAAGGAAAAAACAGCCCTAGCTTATAATGTGTCTTCATGTAGAAATTTTTCATTTTAATTAAATTTTGAGCTTATATAATTGTCCATTTGTAAACAATGTATAATGAAGTTATTTCCATCATTCACACCAACCAGCTATGTACTAAAGTGAAAAAAGCACACAAGGCAGATTATATTATGTACAATAATCAACTATATACAGGCACTCGGAGCCATATTGATCTCTGCCATAATGGAGTACATTTTATGCTATTTGTGTGATATTCTAGAGCAATAAACCATGCACTCTCTTGTTCCTTTAAAATAAATGTTCAAAATGGTACTGCTCAGCGTTGTTCTAATGAGGTGCACAAAAGAGCAACAAACCAAAACTACTAAGATTAAACACATCCTAGACTAGCTCCTCTGATTTTGTGGGAATAGGAAGTACAATAGAAAAAGACTGATGATCTTTAAACTGACACCTGACACATCAAACACGTTATTCAGACCCTGAGTCTCCATCACTCCCACTGAGAGAGTATTTCTCACATGTTAAATACTAATACAATACAGCTGTTTTGGACCTTTTTTATCCTAAGCTCCCCTGTGAAACAGAAGAAATGCAATACCAACAAAACAGCACACTTCTTTAGCTTTTTTTTTTTTTTTGCAGCATGTCACTTCTATGGCCTTCTCTCTCATTATCAAATGAAATAAGAAAAGCTAAGTATAAGAAATGTTGCCAAAATTTCAAAGCTTTTGGACTGGTTTTATCCATAATGTGAAGACAAGGCTTCAACAATGTGCCATGAATAACGTAGCTTACCATGGAAAATAACGTTGCTGATGTAGCAACAAAATGATTTTAAATTATACAATGCGCATATGCTCCACAGTGTTTCTGTCAGGTTATAATACACAACAGGAAGCATGGGGGTGTTTTAGGTTCTCTAGATCCCTACAGATCCCATTCTGTTGTTAACATAAAGCACATAAGAAACCTCAGTAAAATCTCTCAGCAGATTACACTGTGGAAAAAATGACTGCTATTTTCATTGCTATCACTCCCTAAGGTAAACAAAAAAATTCCAAAGCTATAATATTTTCCAGTGAATGTCTGTGAAAACTCCAAATTAAATGGTCAGTATCAAGTTGAAATGTGGGACATGTTAACAGGCTAACAGTTCTGTGCATGTCACAATCATCAAAAGACTAGAGACCTCACCAAAATCCCCCACACAAACCAGCAAGCTGTGTAAAGTGTGGTAGTACAGCTGCTGGAACAGCACTGGGCAAAAATCCAAGTAGCTATTGAGGGTTCAGAACATATGCTTCAAACATAGCATTGTTGAATCACTAACCAAATCATATAACATGAAATAATTGTATATACCCTGAATTCCCAACACTGGAATCACAAATCATTTCAACCTATTGTTTCATTGGCATATCAGTGAAGAAATCACTAGCCACACAAATGGAACTGAGAACAACAGTTGGGCATTTGAAAAGAAATTGCAGAGGGTAAAACTGTTAAGTCTATTAAATAACTTTAGTCCTCGCATGTTAAAGCCCTGCATGATGTAGCGATCTCCCTGCTCAAATCTTGCTAATACACAGAGGGCTGTGGACAAGACAGCAGGTTTCAGTTCATCTTTCCAGATAAATTAGCCTCAATCTTCTGCAGTCTGAATTGCAACACCCCTTGAAATCTGGACAATGTTCAAACCCCTAATTGTACATGGTTTCAAATCTGATTTTCTGTTTTTTAAATCTGATCTGCACTTGCAACCCTGATTGACCAGTCAAATTGGACTTTGTGTGTTAGTCATGTCTGCATTGTTACTATGACAACCAACATGGCTACACCAGCATGCTACTTCAGCCTCAGATTTGGTCACCTGTAACTTACAATGTGAACAGTTCATCTACATGGATAGTCCATCTATCAATCCGATTTAAGAAAAATATCTGACTGGCCCAGCAGTGTGAACAAAGACTAAGAGCACACCTATGGGCAATTTCACACAGCCAATCTGCCTATCAATGTGTGCTTTTGTACTGTGGGAGGGAACTAGAGCACCTAGAGGAAACCCATGCAACTACAGGGACAACATACTAAATGACTCACATTGACCCACGGTGGGGAATAAACCCAAAGCACAAAAGAACCCTGGAGCTTTGTTAGAGTGACACTACCTGTTGCACCACTGAACTGCCCTTTGTGTTCTTTGTGAGATAAGCAGCTGTATGAGCAGAAAACAAATTTAGCTAGAATTGTTTAAATTCCATTTTAGGTTTCCATGAAATGTGCACACTGTTGCTGCTGGCTCTGAAAGTCAAGCTTATGAACTGCTGACAACTGCTGAATTCAAGCTGATACATGCCTCATGGTTGCAACATCTTAATGGTTCCATATGTAATGGGCTCTGTAGAGGCATGGCCAAAGTAAAGCTGCACAAAAGCCCAAAACCTGATGGAACATGCAGCTTCTTTGGGCTAGCATAACTCACTGAAAATGATAGCATGAGCAATCAAATTCAAACTAATGTTCAAAGACAGATTCAGAAGCAAAAATGTGCCTGGAACAGCCTACATTAGACAAACTCAGACACCAAAATAATAAAGGGTCTGCATTCCACCAGGTTAAAAAATAAAAATAATAATAATAATAATAAAATCAGGCACAGATTAGCAGTCAGAGTTATACATTGCTGGTGTAATTAGGCTCAGGATATTACTTAGAATCTTATTTCAATGGTGAGATCAAACTGTTGCTCTGGTCAGTTTGTCAGTGTGACATTAATATCTGTGATATGTTCAGACAGGTCAGTAGTGTGAGCATAAACATTCATGGTATAATCAGACATGTAATTATGTGGTTTGTTAAGTTAAACTTTTTGGCCCTCCTTTCACATCAGAGAAGTCATCTGTTTTTATTTATTTCGTTGTTAATTTTAATGGGATGTGTACAGTACCTTGTTGTAAAACTTGTTTAGCATTTGGTCATAGGCTATATGTAGGTCAAGATAAAAGTAGCTTGTGCACATTAAATTTGAGGATCTGGAGCCTACCAACTTGCAAACTACAAAATTACCCAGTCAGCACTTCAGATTTGTCCTGGTTCCTCACTAGGGATGCACCGATACAACTTTTCCCCTTCTGATATCGATATTTCATGTTCAATTATCTGCAGATACAGAGTACCGATACCAACTCTATCTATCTTAACTACTAAACAGGTGCCTACAAATCCAGATATTTATATTGCTGTACTTAGATTTTTTGTTAAAGCAGTGTTCTGCATCACTAATGAAATATGGTTGAATGAACATTTACTTCTTTATTAACTATACATTAAAAAATGTTACATTTCAGAGCCTTGAAAAATGTCCACAATGCAGTAACAAGTACATGTAGGAAGACAGTCTTTACTGACTGAACAGCTTTTTACACTGTCATTAGGATATTTGTCACGACTGTGAAATGCACTTTCTAAGGATTGCTGCTGACCCGAGTTAGCGTGCTTCTTTGTAGTTGCTTGAATGAAGTCAGTGTTCTTTGGCATGCCTTAAGCTTACATGACTTTTAGCCCAATTTGAATTTATTTGCCTCGAAATCATGTTTCAGACAAGTCGAAGCATATTGACACCACTTTGGACATAGTCATATGGTGTAAAATCTCTACCAACTCAAAGCTGAACGACTCCCTAAAACTCGCTCAATGAGAACAGAGCACAGAAATAAACACAGGTGCGTACAGCAGAACAGTGGTGGACACAAACAGTAAAACTATGAAAAACTACAATCTATTACATAGTGCTGGATGCACAAGTCCTCAAATAACGACTAGAAAAAGAAAAAAGAAAGAAAATGTGTGATTGAAACAGCTTTTCTGCTCCTTGCTCCTCACCGTTGGGTGTCTGACGTAAACAGAGGCTCATTCTCAACAGGAGCTGAAACCGAATCATTCTGAAAATGGCTGTACATAGACGGTAAAAGTGCTGTGTTGTTGGATCCTAGTGGATAATTTGACCACAGCATCTTGCAAACAGATGAGTTTTTTTCTGCATCCATCGCTGGCCTTCACTGTCACTGCAACTTCCATAAAAACAAAAACGTCCAATTTAAGATATATTGTAAATATGATGGGGAAAGGAATAACTATACTTTAGAGATGTGATCAGAGAGGTCATTAGACCTGTACTTCAGCAGCTTCACAATTAGTGTGACTATTTAATGCAATCACACACCTGATTAAAGCTAACTTGATATAGCCTACTTCACTATTGTAATCGGGCAGGTCGTTGTGAGCTTTACTTTACTGATGCGATTAGATAACTCGCTAGTGAGAGTGTTGCCTTAGTGATTTGACCGCACTGGCCATTGCTGCAAGTTTAACTTTGGTGGAATAAGATAGGACATGGACTTCACAAGTCAGATTAAGCTTTACTGTACTAGGATGATCAGACGGTCCATTCGTTTGTGGACTCTGCTCATTAGTGTACATTTCTTTAGAATCATGCTTAGACAGTCCATTAAAGAGAATTAAACAAGTCCATTAGTGTACGTCTCATGTCTGTGGTGTAATCAGAGAGGTCATCAGTGCGAGTTGCAGTGCATTAGTCAGACTTTTACATGAGTGTTATTTTCACTCTAGTGGTGTGATCAGGCAGCACAGGACCACAACATGTAGTGTTGTTATCACAGAGCGCCAGGGTCCTGCTCCGTGTGACTGTCTGTGAGGAGTTTGGTATGTTCTCCACATGTCCGTGTGTCCTGGTTTCCTCCCACAGTCCAAAAAACAAACATTGGTAGGTGGATTGTCTACTCAGAAAAGTGTCCCTAGGGGTGTGTGTGTGTGGGTGGGTGTGATCCCTCCTTGTGCCCAGTGATTCTGGGTAAGCTACAGAACAGCGTGTGGGCAGCCGTGGCTGGGTACCAGAAGGTTGCCGGTTCAAACCCGAATGCCGACAGTAACATCCATGGCTTAAGTGCCCTTGAGCAAGGCACTGAACCCACAACTGCTCCCCGGGCACCAGGGATGGCTGCCCCCTCCTCTGGGTGTGTTCACAGCCCCTAGTGCGTGTGTTCACTGCCACAGATAGGTTAAAAGCAGAAGACCCATTTTGTTGTACATTGTACAATGACAAATAATAGCACATTGAAGAACACTGACATTAAAGAACTTGGATAAGCAGCTCAGACAATGAATAAATGAATGAATGGTGTGATCAGACGTCAATAACGTGACTTTTACTTTAGTACTGTGACAGACAATATGAATGTTCCATTTTAACCGATTTTTACTTTTAACTCTGTGGTCAGTAATGATGAGTTTTGGTCCGTAGTGTGATGAAGACAAGTCATTAATGTGAGTTGTATGAAAGCTAGCTGCGACATGGTATTTTTACTCCTAGGCTCCCCCTATAGAACTGACTTTCACAGCACTGTCCTGAAATTAACGAGATGGGGTAGTGGTTTCCTACCCTCCTCCAAAGTTACATAGTGCAGTTTCTGTAGCGCTGAGCCCAGAGTAGCAATGTTAGAGGCTCTATTCTGTCTATTACACGTAGGTGAAGCATTACAATGATGTTGAAACTATAATTTCAAGGTAAAAATACTACCAAGTGTTCCATTAAAATGTACATGACATTGTTGTTTCCAGATTAGCTACATCATAGGCTCCGTTCTCCCTATTACAGGTCATTGGTGTATCACAATAATTTTGAAGCTATAATTTTACAATAATAATACTACCTAGTGTTCCTTTAATGAGAGGTGTATGTCCGCAGTGTGGTCAGACATGTGGTTAATGTCAGTTATATGACAGCAGTGTTTTCAGACACAATTTTGAGCTTTATTTCAACACAGACATCAGAATACGCAAATCAGACAGGCCATCAATCTGAGTTTTAACTTAACACAGATCAGCCAAGCCATTGGTGTGACACTCAGAGTCGTGGTCATTGAAATGAGTTGTGTGTCAGCAATATGCTCAGTTAAGTCTTAAAATGAGTTTTATAGAAGCACTGAGATCAGACAGGTAATCTGTAGGACTACCTTTAATGCCATAGGCATTTCATAAGTACAATCAAAGCCAGTCATTAACGTGAGCTGTATGACAGTAGCATCAACAGTCTCATCATCAATGCTGCACATTCGTGTTATAAAAGTCACAAAGTTTTACATTAGCATTGAGATCAGACAGCTCATTTGTGTGGCTTGTACTTTAATGCTTTATCGCTGTGGTCATAAATGTGACTTGTACTCAGCAGGGTGACCAGAGAGGTCATTAATGTGAGATGAATGACCGTAGATTGATCAGACAAGTCAATAATGCGGTTTCCATTCGCACTGAGATCAGACGGGTCATGAACAGGAGTTGTATGCCAGTGCTACTAATAGAGAAGTCGTTATTAATGAGCTGTACATTAACACTGAGATCAGACAGGTCACTGGTGTGATTCTGACTTCAATACAAAGGTCAACACCATGGGTTTACCCTTACTGATATGAAAAGACGGGTCACTAACGGGAGTTTTACTTTAGTAGAGTGACCTCACCTCTGTCTCCAGCTGCACCAGCTCCATTTTGGGCCATGGCTCCGCGAGCTGAGCAAGTGGCATTTTGTCGGCACGACTTCGTGTCCTCCTTCTCTTCGGTGAAACGGTGAATTGTGGAGGAAGGGGAGTTCCCGCGCTGAGAAGTCCCGGCAAAAGCGGTTCTCCTGTGGAAGAGTGCTGCTGTTAATCCGACGCCAACGAAAACAATGTTGTAACGTTACTCACTTCTGCTCTACCGAGTGTTACACCGGTCCAGTGCTGGGCGCGCGTTTTTACGCGTGAATATAATTCACGTTTACTCGACGTCGACGGTTTTTCCTGGCGGTTTCTGGCGGCACGACGACTGAACTCAGGGGATATCCAGCGTACTCTCGAGCTGTATTGAAATATCTCCCACGTAGACGTGTTTTTTATGATTTTATCCTGTCGTGCGTGCACACATTTCTCCAGCAGACGCTTCGTTACAACCTCCGTGCTCCCCTTTTTCCTCACAGTTTCCCTCTCACTCACCCCCCACACACATACACACTCTCACTCGTGCGTTTCTAAATTTGAGGAAACCGAGCGGACCGTCAGTCAGCTGCTTCAGTCACGTTATGTTTTTTTTCCCCCACCCGTTTTTGCGACAAGCTCCTCCTCTTATATCTTATAACTAGTTAACACACACTCATCTGTGCTTCGTTGTGCTTGAACGCTTTGTGTTTTCAGAATGTCCTAGAACAGTTGTATGTGTTCGAGGATGCTTCTAGAATATCTTCTAGAACATTCTTTTCTCTTCACCTGCTGTGCTGCAGCGTAAAAGAGGCGGGGCTTTTGCGCTCCAAGACGGAGGACTGCCAATCCCAACGTAGGAGAGGCGTGGCTTTAGAATACTACAAAAAATATTGCTTGAGAACAAAATCTACTAGCCAATCTCAGCACAGAAGACGCGGGGCATAGCGGAGAACGGGTGGAAATAGTAAATATTAAACCCATTGAATGAAAATAGCGCTCTTTTACGCCCCCTGCTGGTCCTACTTGTAGGTACCTCGAGTGCTTGCACATACTATGAAACTGAATATTTAAAAGAAAATAAACTCACTGGTCACGTTATTAGAAACTCTCCCATTTAATATTCATCAGCAGGCCACTTTATGAGAAACATCCTTTTTTTTGTTCTTCTCACTTGCCACTTTTTTGGAAACAGCCTTACAGCTTTACTGTGTAGATCTTTTGCTACACAATAAATCAGCCCCCTTCTACCCTGTTCACTATAATATACCAGCCCCCCTCTACCCTGTTCATTACAATAAATCAGCCCCCTTCTACCCTGTTCACTATAATATACCAGCCCCCCTCTACCCTGTTCATTACAATAAATCAGCCCCCTTCTACCCTGTTCATTATAATATACCAGCCCCCCTCTACCCTGTTCATTACAATAAATCAGTCCCCTTCTACCCTGTTCATTATAATATACCAGCCCCCCTCTACCCTGTTCATTACAATAAATCAGCCCCCCTCTACCCTGTTCATTACAATAAATCAGCCCCCCTCTGCCCTGTTCATTACAATAAATCAGTCCCCCTCTACCCTGTTCACTATAATATACCAGCCCCCCTCTGCCCTGTTCATTACAATAAATCAGTCCCCCTCTACCCTGTTCACTATAATATACCAGCCCCCCTCTACCCTGTTCATTACAATAAATCAGTCCCCCTCTACCCTGTTCATTACAATAAATCAGTCCCCCTCTACCCTGTTCATTATAATATACCAGCCCCCCTCTACCCTGTTCATTACAATAAATCAGTCCCCCTCTACCCTGTTCACTATAATATACCAGCCCCCCTCTACCCTGTTCATTACAATAAATCAGTCCCCCTCTACCCTGTTCATTACAATAAATCAGTCCCCCTCTACCCTGTTCATTATAATATACCAGCCCCCCTCTACCCTGTTCATTACAATAAATCAGTCCCCTTCTACCCTGTTCATTACAATAAATCAGTCCCCCTCTGCCCTGTTCATTACAATAAATCAGTCCCCCTCTACCCTGTTCACTATAATATACCAGCCCCCCTCTACCCTGTTCATTACAATAAATCAGCCCCCTTCTACCCTGTTCATTATAATATACCAGCCCCCCTCTACCCTGTTCATTACAATAAATCAGTCCCCTTCTACCCTGTTCATTATAATATACCAGCCCCCCTCTACCCTGTTCATTACAATAAATCAGCCCCCCTCTGCCCTGTTCATTACAATAAATCAGTCCCCCTCTACCCTGTTCACTATAATATACCAGCCCCCCTCTGCCCTGTTCATTACAATAAATCAGCCCCCTTCTACCCTGTTCATTATAATATACCAGCCCCCCTCTACCCTGTTCATTATAATATACCAGCCCCCCTCTACCCTGTTCATTACAATAAATCAGTCCCCTTCTACCCTGTTCATTACAATAAATCAGTCCCCCTCTGCCCTGTTCATTACAATAAATCAGTCCCCCTCTACCCTGTTCACTATAATATACCAGCCCCCCTCTACCCTGTTCATTACAATAAATCAGTCCCCCTCTACCCTGTTCATTACAATAAATCAGTCCCCCTCTGCCCTGTTCACTATAATATACCAGCCCCCCTCTACCCTGTTCATTACAATAAATCAGTCCCCCTCTGCCCTGTTCATTACAATAAATCAGTCCCCCTCTACCCTGTTCATTACAATAAATCAGTCCCCCTCTGCCCTGTTCACTATAATATACCAGCCCCCCTCTACCCTGTTCATTACAATAAATCAGTCCCCCTCTGCCCTGTTCATTACAATAAATCAGTCCCCCTCTGCCCTGTTCACTATAATATACCAGCCCCCCTCTACCCTGTTCATTACAATAAATCAGCCCCCTTCTACCCTGTTCATTATAATATACCAGCCCCCCTCTACCCTGTTCATTACAATAAATCAGTCCCCTTCTACCCTGTTCATTACAATAAATCAGTCCCCCTCTGCCCTGTTCATTACAATAAATCAGCCCCCTTCTACCCTGTTCACTATAATATACCAGCCCCCCTCTACCCTGTTCATTACAATAAATCAGCCCCCTTCTACCCTGTTCATTATAATATACCAGCCCCCCTCTGCCCTGTTCATTACAATAAATCAGTCCCCCTCTACCCTGTTCACTATAATATACCAGCCCCCCTCTGCCCTGTTCATTACAATAAATCAGTCCCCCTCTACCCTGTTCACTATAATATACCAGCCCCCCTCTACCCTGTTCATTACAATAAATCAGTCCCCCTCTACCCTGTTCATTACAATAAATCAGTCCCCCTCTACCCTGTTCATTATAATATACCAGCCCCCCTCTACCCTGTTCATTACAATAAATCAGTCCCCCTCTACCCTGTTCACTATAATATACCAGCCCCCCTCTACCCTGTTCATTACAATAAATCAGTCCCCCTCTACCCTGTTCATTACAATAAATCAGTCCCCCTCTACCCTGTTCATTATAATATACCAGCCCCCCTCTACCCTGTTCATTACAATAAATCAGTCCCCTTCTACCCTGTTCATTACAATAAATCAGTCCCCCTCTGCCCTGTTCATTACAATAAATCAGTCCCCCTCTACCCTGTTCACTATAATATACCAGCCCCCCTCTACCCTGTTCATTACAATAAATCAGTCCCCCTCTACCCTGTTCATTACAATAAATCAGTCCCCCTCTGCCCTGTTCATTACAATAAATCAGTCCCCCTCTACCCTGTTCACTATAATATACCAGCCCCCCTCTACCCTGTTCATTACAATAAATCAGTCCCCCTCTGCCCTGTTCATTACAATAAATCAGTCCCCCTCTACCCTGTTCACTATAATATACCAGCCCCCCTCTACCCTGTTCATTACAATAAATCAGTCCCCCTCTGCCCTGTTCATTACAATAAATCAGTCCCCCTCTACCCTGTTCACTATAATATACCAGTCCCCCTCTACCCTGTTCATTACAATAAATCAGTCCCCCTCTGCCCTGTTCATTACAATAAATCAGTCCCCCTCTACCCTGTTCACTATAATATACCAGCCCCCCTCTACCCTGTTCATTACAATAAATCAGTCCCCCTCTACCCTGTTCATTACAATAAATCAGTCCCCTTCTACCCTGTTCATTATAATATACCAGCCCCCCTCTACCCTGTTCATTACAATAAATCAGTCCCCCTCTACCCTGTTCACTATAATATACCAGCCCCCCTCTGCCCTGTTCATTACAATAAATCAGTCCCCCTCTACCCTGTTCACTATAATATACCAGCCCCCCTCTGCCCTGTTCATTACAATAAATCAGTCCCCTTCTACCCTGTTCACTATAATATACCAGCCCCCCTCTGCCCTGTTCATTACAATAAATCAGTCCCCTTCTACCCTGTTCATTATAATATACCAGCCCCCCTCTACCCTGTTCATTACAATAAATCAGTCCCCTTCTACCCTGTTCATTACAATAAATCAGTCCCCCTCTGCCCTGTTCATTACAATAAATCAGCCCCCTTCTACCCTGTTCACTATAATATACCAGCCCCCCTCTACCCTGTTCATTACAATAAATCAGCCCCCTTCTACCCTGTTCATTATAATATACCAGCCCCCCTCTGCCCTGTTCATTACAATAAATCAGTCCCCCTCTACCCTGTTCACTATAATATACCAGCCCCCCTCTGCCCTGTTCATTACAATAAATCAGTCCCCCTCTACCCTGTTCACTATAATATACCAGCCCCCCTCTACCCTGTTCATTACAATAAATCAGTCCCCCTCTACCCTGTTCATTACAATAAATCAGTCCCCCTCTACCCTGTTCATTATAATATACCAGCCCCCCTCTACCCTGTTCATTACAATAAATCAGTCCCCCTCTACCCTGTTCACTATAATATACCAGCCCCCCTCTACCCTGTTCATTACAATAAATCAGTCCCCCTCTACCCTGTTCATTACAATAAATCAGTCCCCCTCTACCCTGTTCATTATAATATACCAGCCCCCCTCTACCCTGTTCATTACAATAAATCAGTCCCCTTCTACCCTGTTCATTACAATAAATCAGTCCCCCTCTGCCCTGTTCATTACAATAAATCAGTCCCCCTCTACCCTGTTCACTATAATATACCAGCCCCCCTCTACCCTGTTCATTACAATAAATCAGTCCCCCTCTACCCTGTTCATTATAATATACCAGCCCCCCTCTACCCTGTTCATTACAATAAATCAGTCCCCTTCTACCCTGTTCATTATAATATACCAGTCCCCCTCTACCCTGTTCATTACAATAAATCAGTCCCCCTCTACCCTGTTCACTATAATATACCAGCCCCCCTCTACCCTGTTCACTACAATAAATCAGTCCCCCTCTGCCCTGTTCATTACAATAAATCAGTCCCCCTCTACCCTGTTCACTACAATAAATCAGTCCCCCTCTGCCCTGTTCATTACAATAAATCAGTCCCCCTCTACCCTGTTCATTACAATAAATCAGTCCCCCTCTACCCTGTTCATTACAATAAATCAGTCCCCCTCTGCCCTGTTCATTACAATAAATCAGTCCCCCTCTACCCTGTTCACTATAATATACCAGCCCCCCTCTGCCCTGTTCATTACAATAAATCAGTCCCCCTCTACCCTGTTCATTACAATAAATCAGTCCCCCTCTACCCTGTTCATTACAATAAATCAGTCCCCCTCTGCCCTGTTCATTACAATAAATCAGTCCCCCTCTACCCTGTTCACTATAATATACCAGCCCCCCTCTGCCCTGTTCATTACAATAAATCAGTCCCCCTCTACCCTGTTCATTATAATATACCAGCCCCCCTCTACCCTGTTCATTACAATAAATCAGTCCCCCTCTACCCTGTTCATTACAATAAATCAGTCCCCCTCTACCCTGTTCATTACAATAAATCAGTCCCCCTCTACCCTGTTCATTATAATATACCAGCCCCCCTCTACCCTGTTCACTATAATATACCAGCCCCCCTCTGCCCTGTTCATTACAATAAATCAGTCCCCCTCTACCCTGTTCACTATAATATACCAGTCCCCCTCTGCCCTGTTCATTACAATAAATCAGTCCCCCTCTACCCTGTTCATTACAATAAATCAGTCCCCCTCTACCCTGTTCACTATAATATACCAGTCCCCCTCTGCCCTGTTCATTACAATAAATCAGTCCCCCTCTACCCTGTTCACTATAATATACCAGTCCCCCTCTGCCCTGTTCATTACAATAAATCAGTCCCCCTCTACCCTGTTCATTACAATAAATCAGTCCCCCTCTACCCTGTTCATTACAATAAATCAGTCCCCCTCTACCCTGTTCACTATAATATACCAGCCCCCCTCTGCCCTGTTCATTACAATAAATCAGTCCCCCTCTACCCTGTTCATTACAATAAATCAGTCCCCCTCTACCCTGTTCATTACAATAAATCAGTCCCCCTCTACCCTGTTCATTACAATAAATCAGTCCCCCTCTACCCTGTTCATTACAATAAATCAGTCCCCCTCTACCCTGTTCACTATAATATACCAGTCCCCCTCTGCCCTGTTCATTACAATAAATCAGTCCCCCTCTACCCTGTTCACTATAATATACCAGTCCCCCTCTACCCTGTTCATTACAATAAATCAGTCCCCCTCTACCCTGTTCATTACAATAAATCAGTCCCCCTCTACCCTGTTCATTACAATAAATCAGTCCCCCTCTACCCTGTTCACTATAATATACCAGTCCCCCTCTGCCCTGTTCATTACAATAAATCAGTCCCCCTCTACCCTGTTCACTATAATATACCAGTCCCCCTCTACCCTGTTCACTATAATATACCAGTCCCCCTCTACCCTGTTCATTACAATAAATCAGTCCCCCTCTACCCTGTTCACTATAATATACCAGCCCCCCTCTACCCTGTTCATTACAATAAATCAGTCCCCCTCTACCCTGTTCACTATAATATACCAGTCCCCCTCTGCCCTGTTCATTACAATAAATCAGTCCCCCTCTACCCTGTTCACTATAATATACCAGTCCCCCTCTACCCTGTTCATTACAATAAATCAGTCCCCCTCTACCCTGTTCACTATAATATACCAGCCCCCCTCTACCCTGTTCATTACAATAAATCAGTCCCCCTCTACCCTGTTCATTACAATAAATCAGTCCCCCTCTACCCTGTTCATTACAATAAATCAGTCCCCCTCTACCCTGTTCATTACAATAAATCAGTCCCCCTCTACCCTGTTCACTATAATATACCAGTCCCCCTCTGCCCTGTTCATTACAATAAATCAGTCCCCCTCTACCCTGTTCACTATAATATACCAGTCCCCCTCTACCCTGTTCATTACAATAAATCAGTCCCCTTCTACCCTGTTCATTACAATAAATCAGTCCCCCTCTACCCTGTTCACTATAATATACCAGTCCCCCTCTACCCTGTTCATTACAATAAATCAGTCCCCCTCTACCCTGTTCATTACAATAAATCAGTCCCCCTCTACCCTGTTCACTATAATATACCAGTCCCCCTCTGCCCTGTTCATTACAATAAATCAGTCCCCCTCTACCCTGTTCACTATAATATACCAGTCCCCCTCTGCCCTGTTCATTACAATAAATCAGTCCCCCTCTACCCTGTTCACTATAATATACCAGTCCCCCTCTACCCTGTTCATTACAATAAATCAGTCCCCCTCTACCCTGTTCATTACAATAAATCAGTCCCCCTCTACCCTGTTCACTATAATATACCAGTCCCCCTCTGCCCTGTTCATTACAATAAATCAGTCCCCCTCTACCCTGTTCATTACAATAAATCAGTCCCCCTCTACCCTGTTCATTACAATAAATCAGTCCCCCTCTACCCTGTTCACTATAATATACCAGTCCCCCTCTGCCCTGTTCATTACAATAAATCAGTCCCCCTCTACCCTGTTCACTATAATATACCAGTCCCCCTCTACCCTGTTCATTACAATAAATCAGTCCCCTTCTACCCTGTTCATTACAATAAATCAGTCCCCCTCTACCCTGTTCATTACAATAAATCAGTCCCCCTCTACCCTGTTCATTACAATAAATCAGTCCCCCTCTACCCTGTTCATTACAATAAATCAGTCCCCCTCTACCCTGTTCACTATAATATACCAGTCCCCCTCTGCCCTGTTCATTACAATAAATCAGTCCCCCTCTACCCTGTTCACTATAATATACCAGTCCCCCTCTGCCCTGTTCATTACAATAAATCAGTCCCCCTCTACCCTGTTCACTATAATATACCAGTCCCCTTCTACCCTGTTCATTACAATAAATCAGTCCCCCTCTACCCTGTTCATTACAATAAATCAGTCCCCTTCTACCCTGTTCATTACAATAAATCAGTCCCCCTCTACCCTGTTCATTACAATAAATCAGTCCCCCTCTACCCTGTTCATTACAATAAATCAGTCCCCCTCTACCCTGTTCATTACAATAAATCAGTCCCCCTCTACCCTGTTCATTACAATAAATCAGTCCCCCTCTACCCTGTTCACTATAATATACCAGTCCCCCTCTGCCCTGTTCATTACAATAAATCAGTCCCCCTCTACCCTGTTCACTATAATATACCAGTCCCCCTCTACCCTGTTCATTACAATAAATCAGTCCCCTTCTACCCTGTTCATTACAATAAATCAGTCCCCCTCTACCCTGTTCATTACAATAAATCAGTCCCCCTCTACCCTGTTCATTACAATAAATCAGTCCCCCTCTACCCTGTTCATTACAATAAATCAGTCCCCCTCTGCCCTGTTCATTACAATAAATCAGTCCCCCTCTACCCTGTTCATTACAATAAATCAGTCCCCCTCTGCCCTGTTCATTACAATAAATCAGTCCCCCTCTACCCTGTTCATTACAATAAATTTTTACAATAAATCAGTCCCCCTCTACCCTGTTCATTACAATAAATTTTTACAATAAATCAGTCCCCCTCTACCCTGTTCATTACAATAAATCAGTCCCCCTCTACCCTGTTCATTACAATAAATCAGTCCCCCTCTACCCTGTTCATTACAATAAATCAGTCCCCCTCTGCCCTGTTCATTACAATAAATCAGTCCCCCTCTACCCTGTTCATTACAATAAATCAGTCCCCCTCTGCCCTGTTCATTACAATAAATCAGTCCCCCTCTACCCTGTTCATTACAATAAATCAGTCCCCCTCTACCCTGTTCATTACAATAAATCAGTCCCCCTCTGCCCTGTTCATTACAATAAATCAGTCCCCCTCTACCCTGTTCATTACAATAAATCAGTCCCCCTCTACCCTGTTCATTACAATAAATCAGTCCCCTTCTACCCTGTTCATTACAATAAATCAGTCCCCCTCTACCCTGTTCATTACAATAAATCAGTCCCCCTCTGCCCTGTTCATTACAATAAATCAGTCCCCCTCTACCCTGTTCACTATAATATACCAGCCCCCCTCTGCCCTGTTCATTACAATAAATCAGTCCCCCTCTACCCTGTTCATTATAATATACCAGCCCCCCTCTACCCTGTTCATTACAATAAATCAGTCCCCCTCTACCCTGTTCATTATAATATACCAGCCCCCCTCTACCCTGTTCATTACAATAAATCACCCCCATCTACCCTGCTCATCAAATTACCAACTACCCCTCTGAGGTCGGTAACTGACTACTGTTGAAGGGCTAGTGCAAACTGTGCATCAACAGATGGGTTCTAACTGTACATCAGTAAGTATCAGTTCAGGGAGAGTAGATAAGTCTCTGTTTTATACAAACAGAGAAGGAGATATTTGAAACATTTTATAAGATGGCCCACACACTAGTCCCAGAGGAGTCAAATATGGTATTTGGCTCAGGGAAGAAAAAATAAATAAATTTGCAATGTCACTGTATCCAACAGCATAAAATCTGGACATTGCTTTGTTGTATTTGGCAGTAAATCTGATGTCATACTGAGCCGTTTGGCACAAAAGTTGTGATACACCGTTACCACACACACTTAGGAGGCAAGTGGCTCCAAGTGGTTACTACTGGCAACCAGAGAACGGCTGCCAGTTCCTCACAATCTGCTGCCAAATATCAAGGAGAGCGGCGTAAAAGCCGCGCCTGAATGAAAGCCCATTTAACAAGATGATAGGGCGTGAATCTGAAGTGTGAATCGCATGAAAGCAGTTCCATTCAGCCCAATATTGGTGGAACACTTTTAAGGAGGAAAATGGAAGTTCTGTTTTTTAAGACACCATTCATTTTGCGTAATGAGAAGGATGCTGTGTCAGGTCTGGATTTTCAAAACATAGAATAAACAGACTACAGTGCTAGTGTTGGTTTCATTGAGCTTACCTTGAGTGCCAGCCACACTGGGCTAAACACTAATGTTCTATTATTACTGTTATTTCTATTGTATGGTCAGTGGGACCAAATAAGGATAAAAAGTTCTACAAGTATCAGTTGGAAATACTGGAAGGTTCCACACTTTGTAGTTTAACTGGTAACAGGTGAGGCCATCAAGACCAGGATGCGCAAGGATGAGAACGCAAGGATGCGTTGTTGTTCACCACTTTGTGCCAAACTTTGTGAGGAAATTTTCTGTCAGTTTTTCAGTGTAGCACAGAATTTTCTTCATCAAGACATAAAAATGTTAAAACTCAGGTCAAGGGAAATCCCAGAGCACAAAAACAAAGGGTGAAAACCGCTGCTGAATGTACGTGACCATCGAGCCCTCAGATGATATTCTAGAAGAAACCTCGATTGAAAATGAAAACACAAATTATTAAAAAGTGTAATTAAAAGAAAAGATGATGTGGCCCAGTGAGAGACATGAAACTGTCCAAACTTTTTTTTTTAATATGCAGGCATCAATTTCTAAATTAGTTTATATTGAACAAATACAATTAGTTCCATCATTGAACACACTGAAATGTTTTTCTTTGTCCTTTTGTCAAATAAATAATTATTCAAATGAATTAACCAATTACAGATTTCAGTTATTATTGCATTTTTAGGAATTGTCCCAACCTGTCTGGAAATGGGGTTTGTAATATAAAATTCAAATTGATACAGAACTATATTATCCAGGATTATCTCCACAGAAAAGGATAAAATGTATTTTGAATGCCCAATGAAAATAGGGTGACCAGATCTGAGATGGTGACATTTTTTTAAGTCTAAAAAAGAGGACATGTCCGGGTAAAAGAGGACGTCTGGTTACCCTAAATGAATATGAATATGGCTGCATCAAAGCTAATACTGTGTATGCAATGTTAACGTAACATAACTGGAATGTTAAAGAAATTAAAGTAAATCTACATTTAAATTTCAGCATTACTAAGTAAGTACTAAAACTCTTCTCAACATGCAGCCTGAAATGGTCAAAACCTGCTAAATACCTAATTAGTTAAAGGTTGTTGGTTTGTGTGAGGTGTTTTGAGGTTTACAATCTTCTGATGTCTCTCTAACTACTTTGTAATATACACAGGACCCAGTAACAATTGGAGGAGAAATATATGTAATCACGTTATAAATGACAGAGTTTGTGATGTCTTTGTTTACGGCAGGATGCGACAGCAGCTATTTTATGTAAACTGCATTCATTTCTCTCGTGGAGAAAAGTGCGTTAGACATGGAGCTCCTTATATGGGCATTATGTAAAGTCTGCATGATACAGACACGGGATAGATATAAAATACTGAAATGAAATATGATATGAAATAGATAATTTGTCCCATGTTAAACTGCTGTAAACATTAGGCCAGAGAAGAACAAGTGTTTGGCTTAAAAAGGTATCACACAGCACAGTTAAGTCAAGAACTCCAATATGTATCAGGACACAGTAAACTTGTCCAACCTCCAGTGTCTAGAGTAATCAGATCCTGGCTATGTTTCTGCTGTTTGTAGTGTTTGTAGCTGTTTGAATCTACTGTTCACTTGCTAAAGCTAATGCAGTGGTCAGCCCTGGTCCACCTGGTCCACCTGGTCCACTAACTGATTTTATTAAGGGCTAGTTTTACACAGTTACAGTGGAGCTGATTCTGTTTTCAAGCTACGGGCTACAGAGTTATGTTACTGCAGACATATGTTATATATGCTAGTGCTTTAGCTTAAAAGAAGGTTCCCAACCAACAATGATAAGACTTTTAAAAAAGACATGGCAGCTGTCTAAAAAACATTTTTGAAAGGTGAAACCTCATCAACATCCACATCATTGTCACTGCAGCACTGAGAATAATCCACCACCCAAATCATACTTGCTCCATGGTGGTCCTGCCCATTGAATAGCAGAGTGAAATGGGGATAAGAATTTATGCTGAGAAATTGTAGAACTACAAAGTGCTCCGATATGGTCAGTGGAGCTGAGAAAATGGACAATGAGCATAGATACCTAATCCAGTGATCGGTCAGTGTAGATTTATAATAAATATAAAAAATATTAATACAGTTATCCCATGGTTCCAGTTTTCTGACTGTATCCATGAAAGGAGTTTGAGGACTATTGTTTCTGCTCATATTTTTTTTATTCATCCCTCGATATGCTGGATAGAAATAAAAAAGCCTCTGAAGCAATTACAGGCCAATGAAACATGTCACTGGAGGGGAGAATGTTTTTCACTAATATATTAATCTGAGAGCAGCATTAGCATCTGAAAGCCTGTTAGCGCTGTCAGAAATGACAAACAGCAGCACCTCCGTTTGGACGGGCTAGTTCAATCAAAACGCAACCTCCATCACAGCTTTAATATTCAAAAACTCATGACATTTCACACATCCTTCACATGCCAATGGGACACCAAGAAAGTCTGTCTGCATTGATGAGAAATTACCAGCATAATAAAAGATTAAGCAACAGATGTCAAACTGATTTGAAAAGATGGTGAATCAACTGGCATTAAAGGTGCAATCATTAATTTCTGGGCATGTAATATTCAATATATTTTCAATATATTTCTCATAGCGACAGATAACATTTGATTTAATGCTGAAAACGTTATATATCTCATTATGCACTGTAATAAAAGGGCAGAGCAGCAGGAAATACATGTGAGTTTATTGTAGTCCAGGTTGAAAGGGGATAAAACAAAAATGGCAACAAAAATAATTCACTCCATGATAAAGGCAGACAGAAGATTTTTACTAAAATAAACTCCAACAAAGAAGACCTAAAGCAACACAGGGTAATATTTTACACTTGGTGTGTTCTCTTTGTGATTGTGTGGGTCTCCTTCAGGTCATCTTATGTGTTTTTTAACCCATCAATCTGCAAGATAGGGCCATTAGTGTTCTCCTCAAATCTTATTGTACTGCTAGTGACATTGTGTAGTTATGAAAAGAAGCAGTGTCTGGCTTCAATTTGTTTTATCTTTCATTCATTCATTCATTCATTCATTGTCTGTAACCGCTTATCCAGTTCAGGGTCGTGGTGGGTGTGGAGCATACCCAGAATCACTGGGCGCAAGGTGGAACACACCCTGGAGTGGGCGCCAGTCCTTCACAGTGCAATACACATTCAATCACACACATTCACTCACACCTAGGGACACTTTTTTTTGCCGCCAATCCACCTACCAATGTGTGTTTTTGGACCGTGGGAGGAAACCGGAACACCCGGAGGAAATCCATGCAGACAAGGGGAGAACACACCATACTCCTCACAGACAGTCACCCGGAGTGGGACTTGATCAATTTGTTTTAGTCATTTTCATATTTGTCCTCTGACATTTGGGGAGGCCTAGTAAGCAGGTGAAAATGACATTGACTAAAGGAAACTGGGTAATAGCTGATCACTCTTATCACTGATGTTTGCTGTTTAACATCTAGCCAGTAATGCTTGCTAACATGAAGATGTGCATTTATAATTTTGAGGTCACTGAGCGCTAAAAAAAACTATTAAACTTCAACCATACATCAGTCAAATGCAGTGTAAGATTTAATATATTCTTGTTTAATATATCGTTTCTTATTGGACAGTGGCAAGTGCAGTTAGTGTGAACAGAGTTTAATTCCTGCTTGAAGCTCTCATGCTAATGGAAGCTCAGTGATCACAAGTAATTACAGATATCTTCCAGATATATTACTGTCCACATGCATCATTAGGCAATTTGAACCATTCATACTCTCAGAGAGAGAGAGAGAAATGCAGAGATAGAAATAACAAGAAATAAAGAAAGAACATTAAAGGTGACACATTTTTTAATATATTAATCAAAAAAATAAACTTTTAATAAAATTCTGAGGATGTTTCTTCACCATTCGCTAGCCCTCCAGTTTGTTTGCATGCTCGAAGCCAGTGTAATGTGTTAACAGAGCCCCAGTGTCAGTAAATGGTTAAAAAAACAAAGTATTTTTGTCTGGTGTGGAGCACAATCTGCCGCTGGTCAAAGTTGGAACAGCATGCAAATTGTTATCATCTAAATCCTGAGAAGTTTTTTTCTCTTGTTTAAATGAAGCCTTGAAATATCTTCTGGTCAAAACTTGCATAATAAGCTAAGTGTTAGCCATTAAAAAAAATACAAGTTAACCTAATATTTCCCCCCTCAAACTACCTTAAAAGATGCAGAGTTTCTGAACGAAAACAAACCAGAGAACAGCGTTTCCCCACAATTGTACATGTTCCCTTTAATTATTGTTATTTTTTACCACTCTAATCTCTCTGTTATATCAAAGTGATTGTTTATACTTTTTACACAATCTCTATAAGGTGCACCTCATATGAAATCAAGCATCCAATACTTTTTTGTCAGTCTTAAATGAACCAGAGTGGCGGTGGGTATATGTTTAAAATCAGTTTAGTCAGAATCTCTGCTACATTCCAGCCATTACATGTCAGTATGATGGTCATTTCAATACATGAAAGATATTCTTACAGAAAATGGCCAATTGCACCTTTAAAATACAGTGTTTATAACTGCAATCTTTTTTAAATGGATACCCCCATGTGGGAAATCTGAATATGATCATAAATACACATCAGTACAATTAAATTGTGCCTACATTTAACAGGTCACACACCTGGAGTGGACAGACATTGTATGGAATATAAACTAGTTTGTTAAATGCCTGTAAAGCAAACAAATTCTTCATCTCACTTTACAGAAAAAATGTAAATACCTATAGTTTCTCAATTTTGGTGGTAAAAAGAAATATAATAAAAGTGATATGAACCCTGGGGCAGCACGGTGAATCAGCAGGTAGTGTCGCAGTCACACAACTCCAGGGACCTGGAGGTTGTGGGTTCGATTCCCGCTCCGGGTGACTGTCTGTGAGGAGTTGGTGTGTTCTCCCTGTGTCCGCGTGGGTTTCCTCCCACAGTCCAAAAACACAAGTTGGTAGGTGGATTGGCGACTCAAAAGTGTGTGTCTGTGTTGCCCTGTGAAGGACTGGCGCCCCCTCCAGGGTGTATTCCCGCCTTGCGCCCTGGACCCACCGCGACCCTGAACTGGATAAGCGCTTACAGATAATAAATGAATGAATGATATGAACCCTTCAAAAACCATGCAGTCATATAACAACCTGAGCATTTCCAACCTCTTTACTGAATGAAAAGTGTGTGGAAGATTATGTTCAGGATTAAGTCTCTAATTGTAGAATTACACATTCTCTTGTATGGTCAGGAGACCTGAGAGAATGGGCAGTGCATGTAGACAGTAAGTGGTCATAATTTACACACAAACACACACACAAAGTTAACTCTAGTACAAGCTCTGTGTAACAACATGGCAACATGGTGTATGTGAAATGCATAGTCATCTGTCATGATGATTTCGAAGCAGGGTGAACCACTCTGACCATGAATAACAGCTCAGTGGTCACTCAGTGGTCACCGTGGCCTTGTAGGGTCAAATATAAACACTCCACATCATGTTTATATTTATTCCTCTGGCAGCAGCTGTAATCTGTTGTGACTTAATCAAGCACAAGTACAATCCATGCGTACTTCAAGTGCCCATTTGCTGTACATGAGTTTAAGTCACAATGCCCAGTGCTGAGCTCCAGCTAGTGGAGTATAAGAAACCCTCAGAGTTGGGGTTTGTAGTAGTGAACTGTGTTCTCCAGGATAATGGTGCTCCATCCAGTAATTTGTGTTGGAATGGCATTTGTGATCCAGGACTAACCTTGCAATATATCACCTAATATCACTCATGTTCTTAAACCTGGTTTATTCTGATGCTGCGAAAGAAAGTCAGTATTAAATGCGACGACCAATTGCATTTTTGTCTTAAATATTAGTCCTAGGAATGGTTTATACAGTTTTAAAAAGAAATTAGATGATAGTTTTACTGTGTCTTGAAGAATCTGCCAAAGTTCTTTTAAGAAGTTGGATTGTCACACTTCTTTTTTCATGCAAAAACTCAGGAGCCTTCATTAAGGTTTTTTTTAAACATATAATATTAAGAATCATGATAAATAAAACCCCCAACATATTTATGCAAGTGATATGTATTGTTTATTTAGAATTTATTTTTTATCAGGCTGTACTTCTTGGCTTTATGACGATGAAGGAAGAATCTTGGGGCTGCGACCATTTTGCAGTTTTCCTCCTTATCCCTCCACCTCCTCTATCTGCAAAAAGCACATTTAATAACAGTCAGTCCTCCACATGAGAGCTAATACAGAAGAGAGAAAGAGAGTAACAGTGGAAAGGTAAAGAGAGAGAGAGAGAGAGAGAGAGGGGGGGGGGGACTAAGGAGTGGGAGAGAGAGTAAGGAAGGGATGGATAAGAAGAGAGTTTTTCCTTGCCACTGTCACCGTTGGCATGCACATAGGAGGCTTGGACCCAGATCTCTGTAAAGCTGCTTTGTGATGACTTTCAGTCCTAAAAAGTGCTATATAAACAAAACATGATTCATTCATTCATAAGAAAGTGTAAGACAGGAGTCATATTTGCTGTAATGTATATAAAGTCTGTAATGTCTGAGAGAGTTGGGAGTTTTGCTGTTGGAGAGGGAGGAGGAGAGGGAGGGGGAGTGGGAGGGAGGGGTGAGAGAGAGAGAGAGAGAGAGGGAGAGGGAGTGTGTACTTAGTCACTCCTTCAGGCAGAGCTTGGAGAATGTGTAATTATGAGATGCCAGTCAGAGCTGAGAAAGATCAGAATAACAGCTTAAATTACAGACAAACATTAATAAAACTAAAGGATCTGTACTGTGGCGGAGAAAACATATAAGAAAATAATAGCCTGAGTCATGTATATATAAAATACACATATAAAATGAAAACATATGATTTTTTTTAATTAAAGGAATTAATAAGACTTTTCCTCCCTTTTGCTAGGTTTACAATGGATGTGGGAATATTCCTGTATTTTTTGGTATTTAATCACAACAGTACTAACAGTACTGGATCACCATGGCTAGAGTTCCATCACTTCCAGTCCTGTGGGCTTCAGACCATTCCTCTTCATTTGCTTTACTATGATGATACAAGATGTCCACAATGGGTGCACTCTAAAGCTAGCTGAATTCACTTATTCTAAAGGGTATCAACAAACTTGGACATATAGGATTTTTTTAAGACTGGTGAAAACCTTGAGAATGTGTGTCTGTGGGCTGGAGCACGCCCAGACATGCAGAAAATGGTTTGGTATTCAGCCATGCCCTTTTTCATTAACACACACACACACACATCAGGGCTGGATTTCTCATGCCTTTAAAGCAACATTTCAGAGAAAATGTCAAATTTACTTTCCATCTTTATATGGCATCTCTAAAATGTGTTATTTATTTATTCATATTTTTCTTAAATTGTGAGCAACAGTGCTATTAAGTATGTTAAGTCTATTTATGCAACCTCTAAAACAAGGGAGGAAACTATACATGATGCATCAATGGGTAGCCACAGACTTTTGGTTATATAATACACTCAGCTGTAGTTTCAGATCGGTAGCTAATTCTGTTTTCTGCTGTTTGGAGCTCTTCTGGAAAGTTCAAGGACTTGCAAGAGAAGCTCTTCAGCTAGCTCTGGTGAAGTCGTGCTAACATGCTAAATAGAACATACCCCACTTCACTCCTTCAAGGCTTTTTTTCCAGCAGTAAAATACTACAATGTGAATATAGGAACATTTGTGTTTGCTGTTTGGTTTTCATTTCAGTTATAATTGTCCATTTTAAACTCTATTTTTCTGCTAAAATGCTAGCTAACATTTGTATATTAGCTAGCCCTGCCACAGGCAATGGTTTTAACTAGCTGATTTATGTAACACTTGTGTTTAAATCCTCTTGTTTAAATACTTTAGCAATATTAGCAGGAGATTGAGAGTATTGCTCATATTTATCAGTGTATAAATAAATAAAGTGTTTTAGATTTGATTTATGCTTTTAAATTCACAGAATTTTATTCTGGAAAACAAACTAATACAAATATCACCAACAACTATGATATAATAATGAGTATAAGCCTGATAAAAAATAATTATGCTGAAAATGTTGACACTGTGCTGGACTAAAATTATTTATTAATCTAATTTATAAAGAATAACAAAAAAATCGAATGAATGAACTATTAGGAAATTGGACTGTTAATGGAAAAAAATGTCGCATTTTGTTTAAAATTCTGTTTAATCACCGGTGGTCCGCCCAGAAAACAGACCTGCAACATGCCAGTGGACCTCCAACTTTGCCCTCAGTGGACCAACCATGTTTCGCCTTCACCTTGCTATTGCCGTACATCTTAGTTTTTACTCACTCCTTGTGTTAAAAGAGCAGTCATATTCTCCAGTGAGTCTTCTTCACATTATGAAATTAACATTATACTGACACTGTGGCCTGGCTATAGCAAAGATGCAGTACTAAAGCTATTTTTAAAATGGCTGCCCCATGGGGAACCTAATGTATGGATTACAGTCTCGTTCATTCTGGGATTATAATTTGATCATTTACTTCATGAGTTGCAGAGACAAAATGCATAAATAATAATGTATAAACAATAGCTAAATAACTTTAATATCAAGATAGTTAAAATGTTTTATTGTTCTTTTAATGGATCAATATTTATACCAGTGCAATTTTGGAGCAATACTTTTCTTTCTTTCTTTCTCTTTTTATTGATGTGAACAGGTAGCTATTGACATAAAGCAAATAATATATTTTATTTTTATCTCTCACCACCACACCCACCCAATATTGTGGGGCATTTCTCTCTGTCCAGACATTGTGATATATTCAGAAAATGTGAAAGGGGGATACCACTCCTTAATTAGGTAAAACAAATATAAAAATAGATATAAATGTTTTATTCTGAGTGTAACAACATATAATTGATATAAAATCCAGCTGCTAGTATAGTTTTAATCAATCAGACGTTCTGTTTTGTTGTTTTTTTTTTCTTTTAGTCTATTCTATTCTAAGCACCAGTCAGTAGGGGGAGCTATATTTTAAAGCTTTGTTTCCACTGCATTGATTAAATCTCTCAACTTGTTAGATAATCATTAGTTTTGGGACATAATTATACTCAAATAAAGACTATTTTCTTTAACCTTTAAAATCCTCTATTAAAAAGTAGTGACTAATAATTGATTTACTACATGTACTACACATTTTTAGGTATCAGATATTCAGCAGTTACTATAAATTACTGAGTAACTGCTATGAATTTTCCAAAAATATTTTCAATTAATCAGTTACTCCTCTGAATTATTCAGTAACCATAATGGATTGTTAACTATTAATGATTTGGTTATTATTATTAATTCTTCAGTCACTGCTAATTATTCAGCACTTACTATGAATTATCCATAACTAAAAACCCCGTTTACAGAACAAAATTATAAAAAAGATTATTTCCAATTTTTGGAATTGAACATCCTGAATGTATTTGGTTAAAAATAGATGCCTGCAACACACTCCAATAAAGCAGTGTCATGTCTACAGAGTTATATTATCTATTTAATTACTCTTTTTTTAAAGCATTTAGGAAATGAGAATACTGTTGCAGTTTTGCAGTTGCAGAGGAAACTGTTGCTGTTTTGTAAGTGGAATTCTTGCCCATTCTAGCTTGATACAACCCTTTATATACTCAACAGTCTGTCATCAGTGTTGTGTGACTCTTATCTTCATAATGAGTTATAGGAGACAGATCTGCATACAGGAGTCAGGCACATCAATTTCTTTTTGTAGCACATGCATAGGAATGCCTGGAATAGATTTACTGAAATAACCATGGGCTTCCTGGATAAAGGGGTTTCCTTGAATATAGTGAATCTCTCTAAAAGAGAGGTTAAAACAGATTAGGTTAGGTTACAATAGATTTCTGAAGTACCACTGAGTGCAAGAGGCTATGTTTACCACATTGGTTTGACTGTTTCACATGCAGTGCCATCACATAGTTCATATAGGAACATTTCTTAATTCAAAAATGCAAAGATTTTAGGCTTCTCACCAACAAACATAGGTTTCTAACAAACGTAATACTGTGAAAAAGATTCAGAAAACTGAGAATTCTCAGTCCATGTAGAGCAAGGCCAGAAACCATTGTTGGTGGCACTTCATAAGAAACAGTCATGCCTCTTTGGTAATTTTGGGTCAAGTGTTGTAAGCAACATCCTGTATTTGCTTGCAAAACCTGAGCATTTGATGTATGCTCATATTGCATATTTTTCATTTGAATATTAAATTAAAATTTAACTTGTTTATCCCCTTTTTTTTTTTTTTTTTAGTGTGTTGCATTTTACATTTTAAGGTGGCACGGTGGTGCAGCAGGTAGTGTCGCAGTCACACAGCTCCAGGGACCTGGAGGTTGTGGGCAGTCACCCGTCCAGGTGACTGTCTGTGAGGAGTTGGTGTATTCTCCCCGTGTCCGCATGGGTTTCCTACGGGTGCTCCGGTTTCCTCCCTCAGTCCAAAAACACACGTTGGTAGGTGGATTGGCGACTCAAAAGTGTCCATAGGTGTGAGTGTGTGAGTGAATGTATGAGTGTGTGTGTTGCCCTGTGAAGTACTGGTGCCCCCTCCTGGGTGTATTCCTGCCTTGCGCCCAATGATTCCAGATCCCAGACCCTGAACTGGAAAAGTGTATGAAGATAATGAATGAATGATTTACAAAATTCAGTCATGTTTAAGATCCCTGTGAAAAGATATTTAATGAAACTCACCCCCAATCCATACTGCTAATAATATAATTGGCACAGTAATGCATGTGTTTTGGGGATATTCTGTTATCTATAAGCTTTAGTGTAAGGAAACCTCTGCTCAATGATGAGTCTTTTCTGCAGCTCCTCCTTTGTTGCAGACTACTTCTCATCACTTTAACAGCATAGGGAAATCTATGTCTTATATCGTCAGCACTTTGTCTTCTTGAAAAACATTCTATAAATAAAATGAATTTATTAATATTATTATTAAAACTATATAAATTAGAATGTTATTATTGGTAATATTAGAAATCTCGCTGGAAATAAAAAATCTACCATGTTGTTGAGTGCAAACTTTGGAATTCTTTCTTTGCACTTTTTGTCAGTTAAATGTCATAAACATCACTTTATATTGCATTCCAGTTTTGCTGTAAATGGAGTTTAGCAAATATTATATATAATACAGGTGCTGGTCATAAAATTAGAATATCATGAAAAAGTTGATTTATTTCAATAATTCCATTCCAAAAGTGAAACGTGTATATTATACTCATTCATTACACACAGACTGACATATTTCAAGTGTTTATTTCTTTTAGTTTGATGATTATAACTGACAACTAATGAAAACCCCAAATTCAGTATCTCAGAAAATTAGAATATTACTTAAGACCGACACAAAATAGGATTTTTAGAAATGCTGGCCAACTGAAAAGTATGAACATGTACAGCACTCAATACTTAGTTGGGGATCCTTTTTCTGAATTACTGCAGCAATGCGGCGTGGCATGGAGTGGATCAGTCTGTGGCACTGCTCAGGTGTTATGAGAGCCCAGGTTGCTCTGATAGTGGCCTTCAGCTCTTCTGCATTGTTGGGTTTGGCGTATTGCATCTTTCTCTTCACAATACTCCATAGATCTATGGGGTGTAGGTCAGGCGAGTTTCCTGGCCAATTAAGATCATGGTCCTTAAACCAGGTACTGGTAGCTTTGTTACTGTGTGCAGGTGTCAAGTCTTGTTGGACAATGAAATCTGTATTTCCATAAAGTTGGTCAGCAGCAGGAAACATGAATTGCTCTAAAACGTCCTGGTAGACGGCTGCGTTGACCTTGGACCTCAGAAAACACAGTGGACCAACACCAGCAGATGACAGCACCCCAAACCATCACTGACTGTGGAACCTTTGCACTGGACCTCAAGCAACGAGGATTTTGTGCCTCTCCTGTCTTCCTCCAGACTCTGGGACCTTGATTTCCAAAGGAAATGCAACATTTACTTTCATCAGAGAATATAACTTTGTACCACTCAGCAGCAGTCCAGTCCTTTGTGGAAGCAAGATGCTTCTGACATGGACTCTTGTTCAAGAGTGGCTTGACACAAGGAATGCGACGCTGAAACCCATGTCTTGGACACGTCTGTGCGTGGTGGCTCTTGAAGCACTGACTCCAGCTGCAGTCCCGTCTTTGTTAATCTCCCCCACATTTTTGAATGGGTTTTGTTTCACAATCCTCTCCAGGGTGTGGTTATGTCTATTGCATATACACTTTTTTCTACAACATCTTCTCCATCCCTCCACAGTCAGCCTCTTTACAATGACCTTGTGTCTTGCTCTGCTTGTGTCTTTTGGACAACTGTCAAGTCAGCAGTCTTCCTCATGATTGTGTAGCCTACAGAACTAGACTGAGAGACAATTTAAAGGCCTTTGCAGGTGTTTTGAGATAATTAGCTGATTACAGTGTCTTCAATATTGAACCATCCAACCATTATCTGTAACCACTTATCCAATTTAGGGTCGCGGGGGGTCCAGAGCCTACCTGGAATCATCGGGCGCAAGGCGGGAATACACCCAGGAGGGGACGCCAGTCCTTCACAGGGCAACGCAGACACACACACATTCACTCACACATTCACACCTACGGACACTTTCGAGTCGCCAATCCACCTGCAACGTGTGTTTTTGGACTGTGGGAGGAAACCGGAGCACCCGGAGGAAACCCACGCGGACACGGGGAGAACACACCAACTCCTCACAGACAGTCACCCGGAGCAGGAATCGAACCCACAACCTCCAGGCCCCTGGAGCTGTGTGACTGCGATTTTCACAATATTCTAATTTTCTGAGACACTGAATTTGGGGTTTTCATTAGTTGTCAGTTATAATCATCAAATTAAAAGAAATAAACATTTAAAATATACCAGTCTGTGTGTAATGAATGAGTATAATAAATAAAGTTTCACTTTTGGAATGGAATTACTGAAGTAAATCAACTTTTTCATGATATTTTAATTTTATGACCAGCACCAGTATATAATATTATATTACAATTATTATACAATAAATGATTCACTAGCAGTGGGGACTATTCATGTACGGTTTTAAAGAATTGTTAATACCTATGAATTATTCAGTGACTACTATGACACCATGTAACCATCACACCACTGAGTCATTTCTGTTTCTATGGAAAATTACAGTATTGAAACATGGGTGCGGTCACAGCACAATCAATGGAGCTGAAATGTGTTGAACTCATACAGTGCTGAATGAACAGGTACAGTGCTAAAAGTGCTTAATTAATATAGAGTGCAATTAACGCAGAATGTTGTGTTCATTCCTTCAGTTTTATGTTTAATGGTTGTAAAATGATTATTTTTAATCATGTTAAGACTGTGGGAGTGATTTTAAAATAAAGTAAAATGTGTTCAATTACTGTAAACGTTAATGCTATCCAGCAGAGTGAGAGTTTACTAAGGCCAGTGACTTTAAATCTGGCGCTGTAAGTGTTAACTGGGTGTACATTGTGTGTGTGTGTGTGTGTGTGTGTGTGTGTGCGCGCGCGTTTGTGTGAAAAAGGGCAGATTTGTACTTTGTTAAGAAAACACAGTAAATCACCCTTGCCCGCGGCACTTGCGCTCCTCGTCTCTTCTTATTGGCTCTGGAGGGTCCTTCTCTGTGTTACCTGTCTTGTGGGCGTGGTCGCCTCAACCCACCTGTCCCGCCCTCAGCGCGCAACTGAAGGGAGAGTCCAGCGCGTGTCCGGCCATGGAGCCCGTCTCGAGCTGGAACTGCGCGCAAGCGAGCGCCTGGCTCAGAGGTAAGAGCGCAAACACTCAGGTGAGCCCCGTCAGGTGAGCCGTGGGCTCGCGCTCACCTGTTCCGCGCGGGGTCCTGCCTTTCAGAGCCGTTCAAACCGGAGAAAACAAACGCAGTATATATAAGCGACGCCAAAATCCTTAGGGATAAGGGGGAAAGGGAGGAATGAGGAAGTGGAAGTTTTCGGCTGTGTTTACAAGTTGGAGCTGGAAGAGGAGAGAGCTGAACTGTAGACGGGTTTACAGTAAAAATGAAAAGGATTTTAACACGTTTGTGTTGTAGTAAAGTGTAGTTTGTCGTTGAAACAGACACTTTTCCCTAAGACTATAGGAGATATCCTAAACTATTTTTCACTTGCTTTTGCCGCGTAAGTGAACGCTGCATTTGAAGGCAAACTGCGTTATAATTATTAAAGACATTTTAGCGTCAACTCGTCGTTGTTTTGCACTGTTTTGTGCGTTTTGAATGGCGTTTCGTTTCACTAAACCTCTTTAAGTCGTGTATTGGCCTCGTAACTGAAGTTGAAGTTGTATTATTTTCTCTGTCTTCAGCACAGACACTCTCAGCTAGCTTAGCACAGACTACTTCAATTTGTCCAGTTTAATTATATCTAATTAATAAGTGAATGGAGCATCTTGTAACGCACTATTTAACTGAATATTTTGGGTGGAAACTGTTGTAGTATATGTGCTTTTAGCCATTAGCTTTACATTGAAGTGAACATCTGTTAGAGGTGTTGATATTTCACAGTTATTACAAATAAAATTATTACTTCAAAGCCCTGCAACATTTAGTTAGAAAATGGTATTAAGTCCAAGAATATTTGAAGTACTTTATCGTGTATTATTTAAGCAGAATTAAATGGTATATCTCTCAAAACAATGCGTTTTCTAAACCAATGTTTATTCTTGTGTGGCCTAAAAATTCCAGATTTCCAGTAAAGCTGTCTAAAACACAACAGAATGATCTTAATCCGTCAGAAATAAACTACAAACCAGGACTAAATCAGACTTGAATAAAATGAGAAAATTTGAATTATTTAATCAAAAGTCCACCATTCTTTTAAGTCAATCTATCAAAAGTATCCTAAACTCTTTGCAAAGCCGTTAAGACAATATTTCAACAGTGTTTGGCACTATATATAACCATATTAAAGACACAATTCCAGTGAATATAAAGTTGTTAATGTTGTTAAGTTTTTATATGGTAGAATATCATGAGTTAAATAACTAGCCATAGCTGAACAGAGCAGGTTTCCACAAACGAGTAAGGTGGTGATATTAGCAGGTGCTAATTGCATATTCATAGGGCTGAGCATGCTGAATAAAGAGGAGGATGTAGTGTTAATTTTAGGGATTAGTTGATTTGTTCTAGATGCTGGTGCATCTCAATAAATTAGAATATCATCATAAAGTAAATTTACTTCAGTAATTCAAATCAGCAGTGAAACTCATATAGATTCATTACAAACAGAGTGATCTATTTCAAGTGTTTATTTCTTTGAATTTTGATGATTATGGCTTACAGCCAATGAAAACCCAACAGTCATTATCTCAGAATTAGAATATTATATAAGACAAATCTAAAAAAAAAAGATTTTTACATCAGTGCAGCAAGACGCAGAGGCGATCAGCTTGTGACACAGCTGAGGTGTTATCGAAGCCCAGGTTGCTTTGATAGTAGCCTTCAGCTTGTCTGCATTGTTGGGTCTGGTTTCTCTCATCTTCCTCTTGATGACGTCAGGTGAGTTTGCTGGCCAATCAAGCACAGTGTTACTGTGGTTATTAAACTAGTTATTGGTAATATTCGCAGTGTGGACAGGTGCCAAATCTTGCTGGAAAATGAAATCTGCATCTCCATAAAGCTTGTCAGCAGAGGGAAGCTTGAAGTGCTCTAAAATTTCCTGGTACACGGCTGCACTGACTTTGGGCTTGACACAACACGGTGGACCAACACCAGCAGGTGAAATGTCTCCCAAAACCATCACCACACTAGACCTTAGGCAGCTTGGATTGTGTGTCTCTCCACTCTCCCTCCAGACTCTGGGACCTCGATTTCCAAATGAAATGCAAAATTTACTTTCATCTGTAAAGACTTTGGACACAGAGCAACAGTCCAGTCCTTTTTCTCCTTGCCCCAGGTAAGACCCTTCTGGTGTTGTCTCTGGGTCATGAGTGGATCGACACAAGGAATGCAACAGTTGTGGCCCATGTCTTGGACACGTCTGTGTGTGGAGCCTCTTGAAGCACTGACCCCAGCAGCAGTCCACTCCCTGTGAATCTCCCCCAAATCTTTGAATGGCCTTCTGTCAACTCAGCAGTCGTCCCCATGATTGTGTAGCCTACTGAACCAGACTGAGGGTCCAGTTTCAAGGCTAGGAAACCTTTTGTATGTGTTTTGTGTTGATTATTCTACTTTTGAGGTAATGACTTTTGGGTTTTCATTGGCTGTAAGCCATAATTATCAACATTAAAAGAAATAAACAATTGAAATAGACAACTCTGTTTGTTATGAATCTATGAGTTTCACTTCTTGAATTGATTTACAGAAATAAACAATTTGATGATATTGTAATGTGAGACACACCTGTATATAAGATTGATAAACAGATAAACTCTAGGAGTTTATTGGATGTTGAGAGGAACATTAATGTGCCTTAAAAAAATTAATAAATAAAAATAAACAAACTGTGTATCCTAGCAGAATATTCTACGTAGAACCACTCTCTTACCTAAAGAACCATTGAGGAACTTTATAAGGGAAAATATTTGACATTAAACAGACATCGTTATTACCCACATCTGGAGCTATCTAATGTTTTGCTTTGACATTAGTGCAGGCCGTGGAGGCCAAGCAGTGTTTGGTCTGAGGGGAGTATCTGACGTGTTATTAAAGGGGAATCCAACTTCCAACTCAAACTCGGTAGATAAATGGCCAGAATGAGGCCTGACCTGAGATGTAAGCTGTAATTCTGACCTACTTTCTGTTCATATGGCCCTGTCCACACAGCAGGCCTGTAATTTATAATGCATTCATATTCGTATCACATAGGAGGTTCGTGTTTTTAATTCATCGTGCCCTGGAGATGGTGTAGTGTTTATGCATTCTGAACATATTTTAATGGCATGGGGAAAAAGTGCAGAGCTTATAAATAGGCTGTTGGATAAGCGCTGCCCACAACTTTGCAGTGGTTGGAGCCTGAAATATTTGAAGCTTTACAGAAATCTCCTCACCTTACACTGCTGTGTCTACCACACTGCAGCATAAAGGCCAGCACACCTTGCATAACCAGAAATCACCCTGTTTTATAATGGGATGTTAGGGGGAATAAACAAATCTTTATCGAAAGCTTAGCATTTAGCTTAAAATTACCACATGATTGGAAGCGTATGGTTTTATTAATTATATTATGGGCAACACAACCACATCCATGAACTATTTTTGTAAAGATATGAGCTAAAATATTTAAGGGTGAATCCCATTTCACCCATTCGCCTTACCCCTCCATTTTGCCAAGATGTAGCTGTGTCTTGTTGGGAAAGAGGGGTAGGGTCAAGTTGTAGGGTTATATACCACTTGAAACTGAGATTTTTCAGTGGCACACTTCAAACAAAGGGTTATGAATGCCTTGCGAGTTGCTGGGAGCATGTCGGCACAAGTGACCAAAGAAAGCCTCAAATGTCAGTACAGGAGGTCCGAGTTACGATGTTTCGTGGTTACGACACATCTCCCATTTACTGTATAAAGCCTTGTTTCAACTTAAGTGGTTTTGCATCGTAAACGTTGTAACGCGAACTTCGTGTTTAGTGTGTGCGGCGGAAGAATACACGGTTACTCGGCTCGGGACAGGTGTTAATATAGGATAAGTGCTTACAGTATGTTATTTATGTACAGCATGTACGTATGTACCGACTTACACCGAAAATCGGTTTACGACGCAACGTAGGAACGGATCAACATCGTAGGTCGAGGACCCCCTGTATTTTCTCCTTTAAAGCACTATGATAACCACTGTATTTTCTTCATTTAATATAGTTTCCTTGCATTATGTCCATAGTATTATGATGATGTCTCTGAATTTCCAGTTCCACCATACATGGTGAAGCCTTTATTCTAGTGCCTGCGGCTACTGCAGTATTTAAGGAGGGACTGGAAGATTCAAACATATCACAGAGAGTAAGGAATGGGAGATATAGGATTGTGCAACTCTGTTGAATGCACGTGACACCTGAAATTTAACTACATTAAAAACCAGTAGTGTTCTAGATAATCTGCTAATGTTGCAGGGGAAAAAAAGGACAGGGCTTCTGATTTCTGGCTTCTGCTAGCTCGCTTCTTACTGCAGTGAGCTGTATACGGCTCTTTCTTGTTGAAAAGAGCAGACACTGAAAGAGGTTGTTCTGAACAGGGCTGTTTAGACAGGGGAGGACTCTGCTGTGGTGTTTGATCCTTTTGGTATTTTGACCAAAGCATGTCATAGACTTCAGAAACCCCAGAACCATGTTCACTTGTGGATAATGGGTAGAATATATCCCTTTGGGTTGTGATAGTGTTCTGATGTAACATTTTTAAGTTGTAGTTACAAAAAAGTTGGGCCACGGAAAATGTAAATGAAAAGAGAATCCATTGATATGCAAATCATTGAAAATAGTGAAAGCTGATACATTTTATTGTTTTATGAACAACACATTTTAAATGTAATGGCAGCAACATGTTTTCAAGTTTAATTAGCAACAGGTCAGTGAAAGGATTATATAATAACATTTAAAAGCTTTAGAAAATCCAGAGAAATGTGAATGAAATGGACAAGTTCCAAAACCAGTATTGACTGGCTGTGATCTTCAGGCTGTCAGACGGCACTGAATTAAAAACAGGCATTGCATGGGCTCAGAAACATTTCAGAAAATCAGTGTCTGTTAAAACAGTTTTTTTTGCTGCATCCAAAAATGCAAGTTAAATCTCTGTCATGCAAAGAAGAAACCATAAATAAACAGGATCCAGAAATGCAGCTGCCATCATGGCCTGAACTCATTAAAGATGGGCCTAAGTGAAGTGAAAAAGTCTTGTGGTCTGACAAATCAAAATCAACAGCAATTGGTCTCATATTTCCAAACATACAAAAATTGTGGAAGTGCTGTTAAAAGACAAGGTGATACAGCACAGCGGTAAACACTTCCCTGTTTCAACTTTTTTCAAAACATGTTGCTGGCATTAAAATAAAAATAAGTAAATATTTTTCCAAAAACAATACAATTTCACATTTTCAACATTTGAAATATTGTCTTAGTACAATTTTTTGTTAAATACACAGTTTACGTCATAGCATTCAGATTTGCATTTTATATTTTTAGATTTTTTTCTAGAATTTGTGAATTTTTTAGAATAGTTTATAAAGCAATGTCTGTATTTTGTTTATTTTTGTTTAATGCAGTTTTGTGATGCTTTTTCTTTTTATGGACAGTTGTCAATAGAATGTAAATGTACACAAAAGAAATGATTAGATATAAGATGTTTGATGGTTTGATTTAACTGGTATTATATACGGTTGAGTTTGTTAATGTTCGTTTTAGCTGTTATAGAAGACACATTGTTATGCATCAAAAGTGGCCCAACTGGAACCAGCCACATTACAGGTTTATCATATTTGGAACGAGGGCCAAAAATCGCCTGAAAGCAACCAGCCGTGTTGTTTGTGTGGCATTTCAGTTTGGGGTCAAATATGGATCAGTTCTAAGCAGCCGCGCTTCAGGCTTATCCTCACATTTGAATTCTGGGACGAGATTAGAAATAGTAACCAACACTATTGTGTCATAGTAACAGTCAAGATTAGTTATTTTTGGATTCCCTTATGAGGAAATCATTGTGTTATTGCCTGCTTAACAAGACCTGATTCTGCTGTTGTTACATACAGGTTAACCCTTCATTGCCTATTCAGAAATGGCTTTCTGCAGTTGACTACCTGCTTTCAATAGTGGTTTCCCTTGGTAGTGAGAAATTATATGATCATAGTGTGTCCAACAATAAAGGCAGCATGTAGCTCCTTTTATATAGTGATAGACAATATAGTAGCACACAGAAACCACATGTTCGTCCATTTCACTAAGGCCAATGTAGACTCGCAGCTCACTAGTGCTTAAATCGTTAATCATGATGTACGGGAACACAGAGAATGGAGTCATCCAGCAATTGTGTCATTTCCAACCATTAGTCAGATTGTAATCAATTGAGTCTACCTCATCATGTTTCAGTTAACTTTTTGAACTTACGCACTTATGACTAAACATGGCAAAAGCTAGAATGGAGGGGAAAAAAAGAGAACAAAGTGATAATGGCTAAAAAAAAAAAAAACTCGCCCCTGGGCGCGCTCATTAAATTCAGTTGAAGACGGCTATTTGGGGGGGGGGGGGGGGGGGGACGGGACTCAGCTGTTGTGCTTGATCCCTGTAGTAGTTTGACCAAACATGCCAGACTTCTAATTAAGTCCCCCAAGTAGCGGTGTTAACTTGTGTGAAGAGGTATAACATGTCCCCTTTAATGTTGCTTCCCTATAATAAGAGATTAAACAGAGAGTCTCAATTAATAAAGGAAGCATGTAATATGAAAAAAAGGCTACCATTGTGCTCTCCCTTTTATCTGAACATGGCTTATTGAATACATACATTTTCACAGTAGGTGCTTTTCAAAACCCCAATGTGAACCCACTTTGCTCACAAGCAGCTAGCTCAGCATACAGTTAAAATATTTCACACACGGGGAGCCAACAGTGTCCCAGTTAATCTAATGAAGTTACAGGGGAAACAATGTGCAATATTAATTAAAATTGTGTTGATTTCCATTCGGGCGGCACGGTGGAGCAGTAGGTAGTGTTGCTGTCACACAGATCCAGAGATCTGGAGGTTGTGGGTTCAAGTCCCGCTCCGGGTGTCTGTCTGTGAGGAGTTTGGTGTGTTCTCCCCGTGTCCGCGTGGGTTTCCTCTAGGTGCTCTGGTTTCCTCCCACAGTCCAAAAACACACATTGGTAGGTGTATTGGCGACTCAAAAATGTCCGTAGGTGTGAGTGTGTGTGTGTGTGTGTGTGTGTGTGTGTGTGTGTGTGTGTGTGTGTGTGTGTGTGTGTGTGTGTGTGTGTGTGTGTGTGTGTGTGTGTGTGTGTGTGTGTGTGTGTGTGTGTGTGTGTGTGTGTGTGTGTGTTGCCCTGTGAAGGACTGGCGCTCCCTCCAGGGTGTATCCCCGCCTTGTGCCCAATGATTCCAGGTAGGCTCTGGACCCACCGCGATCCTGAACTGGATAAGCTGTTACAGTTAATGAATGAATGATTTCCATTCAGCAGAAAGAGGCTGTAGGGAACATCATCAACAAGATCCTAAGTACATTTTATAGACAAACTTAGATATGTATTGACTGATCTTAGATCGGTGCTGCTGTTACCAGTGATCTACATTATCTGCATGCTGCACACACCTGAGAATTCATTCCATAACACACATGCTTCCTCTTGTTAGGGCATGTAGACTGTGGCTAGTAGGTCATGTTTTAACTCCCAGTTGAGCATTAAGACTAAAATTGTCCAATTTTGGAAATCCTCTATTTTATTAAACATATCTGAAATGACTAATTATATTGACTTTGTTGAATTAAATACATGTATCTCCAAAACTGCCACTTTACTGGACAATAAGGACAAAACTTATTACATTTCAGTGTAGTCAATGTAAAAAAATTTTTTATGTAATTAAGTAATTTTGGAGAATTTCTGTTGGTGCATTTACCATGAAATTTTCACACAATGTGAAGGACAGCTGCTTTGTTCAAATGATGTAGCAAAATAAAAATCACAAAACAAAAATGGAGATGCGTGTTTTTCCCTTGGACAGTGATGATATGCTTATTAATTGCTTTGTCCTGAGATGGTAAATGTATGTCTGTGTCTGTCTAGGTCTGGATGTGTCTCTGCAGCAGTATACGTTTGAAGAATGGAAGCTGAATGGAGCAGCGCTGCTGCAGTTATCTTGTGCACAGCTGGAAAAAATGGGAGTGCACAAGATTGGCCATCAGGAGCTCATCCTGGAGGCAGTGGAGAAACTCTGCAGCCTGGTACGACCTGCCTCTTTTTGTGTTTGTGTGTGTTATCTGTGTTAGTGCTCAATTCTTCTGAGGTTGTTGAAAATGACAGTCCCATCTTGTGTTTTTTTTTTTTAAAACCTATTGCAATATAAATATGAGTTAAATGTATTTACATGAGTTCATAAGGAACATTTCCTGTTTATTTTTATGTAATAATCTAGGGGAGATCTAAAAAGCTCTTACTGGATTCAGTGTGCCATGTTAGAATAATGTCTTATACTCTTATAATGTTTTAGATACACTCTAAATGAAAAATTATTATTGAATGTTATTGGCTGGGATGATGCAGTGGTGCTGCAGTTAGTGTCACAGCCACAGTTCTAGGGTATTGTGTGTGTTTGTGTGCGCACGCACACGCGCAGTGATCTTGTGTAGCTCTGGGCCTGCCTGTGTATATGTGTTTGTCTGCATCTAGGAACAAAAGGGGTTTTGTTAACCACTGTGTTGCATCACTTCATTCCGAATTAACGGTGCCATCACAGATGTGCAAGTCACCAGTGTCATGTTCACTGATGAATGGGAATACCATCACAGATTCTGCTTTTTGAACTGTTCGCTTATAACAAGCCAGAGTGTTCATCTCCTCAGTAGCCCAGAGGATGTGGCATTCTTGAATTTTCTACTTCTCCTTAGTCCATCTTAAATGAGCTTTGGCTTACAGAAGATGGTTGCATTTCTGGATCTTTTTATGTTTGTTTTTCTTTGCACTGTGACAAACTGTTTTCATAGACAGTAGTTTGGGGGAAGTGTTTCTGAGCCCATGCAGTGATTTCCACTACACAATCTTGTCTGTTTTTAATGCAGTGACACCTGAGGGGCATTTAACCAGTACTGGTTTTGCACCTTGTGCCTATTATACAGAGATTTCTTTATAAGATTATCTGAATCTTTTAATAATGCTATGTACTGTAGATGAAGTCCCTTACTATTTTAAATTGAGAAACTTGATTCTTATGTTTGTTTCTCTGTACGAAAGGCTCTTTTTAACCTTGATTATCTCACGGACCTCTTGCCAATTACTTAGATTTAGCATTGGAGCATTACACAACTTGACCAGTCTTGTGTTCCTGGTCCCAAATTATAAATGAGTGAATAATTTTCAAATGTCTGTGCTTAAGTTTCCTCCCACAATTCAAAAACCCATGTTGTTAGGTCATGTAGGATTAGCCATGTAAAATTGTTCATAGGTATGAGTGTGTGAGGCCTTGTGATGGACTAGCACCCTGAGCAGGGTGTGTCCTGCCCGGTGAATCCGGGGAGGTTCCAGACCCACCCAGATGTAGATCATGTTTGTTGTTATATATATATATTCATGTGTGTGTTTTCAGACATACAGCGTGTGTGGAGAGACAGTGCGCAGTGTAGCTGAGAAGCTGAGAGCTGTGGCTCACTCTCTGCAGATGGGAGTTCAAAGTCGCTGGCGAGTGAACACTTATGATGGACAGAGCGCCACCCAACTGCCAGCACAGGTACTACAGGCTGTGTTGGAACTCATCACTGCATCCAAGGGACTCTTCTACTTATTACAAAGGTAAACAAACAAACTCTCTCACACACACACACACACACACTATGGTGGACAGACATCCAGATTTAGGCTGGACAGTCTGGTTTTTCTCCCAGTACTCCCTGTACTGCAGTTCCTGGACGGAGAGTAAATAGTCCTCCTGTAGCAAATTAGCTAAACCTTTCATTTTGGACTGATTTCATTTTTTTTCCCACTGGCTCATGCACATATCAGAATCTGTATTCTGATAAAAATTTGTATTTAATAAGTGTAATATCATTATGAGACATCATAGCTCATCAACTGGCTACTGCAGAAGCTTAGGCCTCACCTGTGCATTTTCGGCGATGAGCACAGGATGGAGAAATGAGATGAGTTCTCTTGAGGCACGTAGTGCCAAGTCAAAGTTGCAGATCTGTGTGAATTTTGCGGAAGGGTGTGTGGACTTTTCTCACAAATTCCTGGCCAAAAGCAAACTTTTGGAATGTCGAGATAAAATAATAATTAATGTTATATATGTCTTGTTCAGGATTGTGAACTCTAATGTTTTCATTTTGTGTATTTATTATTATGCCTCCGTGTTTCTGGTATAATGTCCTCCATATGGTGTTTGTGATGTCCTTCTTTTTGGGATAATGAAAATGGAAACTCTAAAGCACACACGCACGCACGCAGACACACTGCAGCTCATATTCTACAATCATATGCAGAGAGATTGAGAGTAGATAGAGGGTGGAGACAACCTATTATCCAAGATTTCGAGAATATTTATGTTTGAATCCTACTTTGCCATCACTCTGGTCTTTAGTTCTCTCCACAGATTCTCCATGAGATTCAGGTCTAGACTCTGGCTGTACCACTCCAATATTTTGGTATTTATTTCTGTTCACCATGTCTTGACTACTTGTCAGCACTTGCCAGTGCTGCCCAACAACAAGTTTTTCTACAGAGTGATTGGTGTTTTCTCCCAACCACAGAACTGATGATTAAAAGTCTTCTTTGTTATGTGGTCAGTAGGGCAACAAGATGTTTTCAAGAATATGAGACACATGGAGTTGTTTGGACACAGTGATGTGGCTATTGCTGGGTGAAAGAAGGAGAAGCACTCAACCTAAAAATACCGTGGTCAAGCGTGATGGTGGGAATGTAATGCTTTGGGCTTTTTTTTCTTCAGCCAGTAGGTCATGGCAAACTTAAGTGTCATGGGAAAAGACCAATCCATACTGATTTTGGTGGAATACATTAGGCATTCTGCAGAGCAAACTTGGCTTTGCGCACCATAGACAGTGCAATTGTGGCTGACTATACTGAAATGAAATTACACACTAATACTATGCAGTATTTACTGTGTACTAACCTTTAAAGGGTCAGTTCAATAGGCTGTTCTACAAAACATTAAATTACTACACTGTTTCTTACTAACAGTATGTGATGAACGGTTGCTGTGACAACGCACATCATACCAAAACTGTCTGTCATCAAGGCTGAAACTCAAAAATCTCCCTCCATATTGCATAGTGCACAGTGTAGGGCAAACAATAATGGTTTCTGCACTAAAATAGTGCTTTGTATGTCAGAAAAAACATTTATATTGGTTTAACAGTCTACAAATTAGTGCACTGTCTGTGTAGCTTTGTCTGTGTAAGTTTTATGTGATGTGCAATGTGTAGGGAATAGGGCGTTATTAGGATCAGAGGTTTTTTTCCCAGATGGAGAAGCTCTTCCTTTTTCCATTTCCCATTAGATTGTTGGCAATAATATCCATCAATGGACTGGTACTAAGTATGCACTGTGGAGTTTTTAGCATACTCAGCTTTGACATTTTTAACTACTACATACTCATTGAAACACTATTTAGATTTAGTGTTCAGTGTGCAATTGGGAAGCAGCTACTGTCCCTTTTAAAGACCCAAACAGCTGCTATTGTGTTTATAGGTAGGAAAACCCAGAACCATTTATCACTTAGACATAGACGATTCTGGGGATCTACTGTTCTCAGAGCAAAACAACCCCCCCCCCCTTTTTTTTTAAAGAGTAAGAAGCCAACTGTATTTTGTTTGTGGTTGTGGATTAATTTATCATTTTTATTGTTTGAATTATGACAGAAGCACTCTTGTAGTTCCAGTTGTTTAGTTTTATATTGCTTTTTTTATTATTATTATTATTATTATTATTGTGTTTACTTTCATCGAAATGGAATTTTCAACATTCGATGGCCCATAGTCCAACCACCTCCAGATTGTGTTTCTCAGCCAACGCACAGAAATGGCCTGAGCCATTTAAGGCTGAGGCAGGCAAGGATATTCCCATTTTTTCCCATTAACAGCCAGGGCTGTGTATAAACAACGTACATTCTTCCAGCACTCCACAGTCTCTGAATTTTATAAAATGTGGATTAAAATTGTGAACATTGCCTTTTAATTGTGATGTTTAGTTCCTTTTTCTTTCTTTTTTTAGCCTTAGTTTATTCAATTTTTGTCATCTTTGATTTAATTAACTACCTTTTGTGCATGCTCAGACAGGTTATGTAGACGTCACCCAAATTTTCAAACAAGGATTTGAAATATGAAACATAAAAGTAAAGTGATCAAGAATCTACCATTTGGAGCTAACCAGCCAGGGACCAGACCGGAACCCCATCAAAAATCTGTGTATAGAAATACAGACCAGTGATAAGAAAACAGCTTGTTAGCAATTAAAAAATATGAACATGGAAATAGTTAAAGAACAGTATTATCAACATCTCCAGCACAATGTCTTACTGTCTTCTGTCATGTGTTTATGTATCCAGCTGAAAGAAACTTGTTGTTCAAATATGAATGGATTATACCCCATAATTTGGCAGGGTTATGAATCATTTTGACCTTAAGTTTGTAATTAACTTTGCACAAGTAGCCATAGCAGTAAATACTAGCATTTTGGTGTAATGAACTGCATTATGTGAAGAGAATAAAATGAAATTAAAACAAGAATTTATAAAGGATTAATTAATGGTATGATTCACATGTCACAGGGTTTGTGCCACTAACTACATAGTTACACAAGTGAGGTCAGGCATGTCACATGTTCAGTTAAAAAATAAAAAAGTGTTGAGGGTCATTTAATGAGAACAGGGAGCGTTAAGGTTAAGTGTTTCTCAAAGAGGGGAGAAATGAGCAACTAGTCATTTACTCCAATGCTGATTCTTTACTTTATGAACCAGTCCATCTACTGACACCTATCAACCTGAGAGTTTCGGAGATATTTTTATTTTATTATTATTTTTTTTTACTACACCTACTTTAAACATGACCCCTCCCCCCTTTTTTCTTTTTTTAAACAGGTATCATTATACACAGTTTACAGAACAGAGTTCCAATAAGAACATCATCACTCTCTGTACCGATTTGGGCTCTACGGTTCATAAGGTTAGTACTCATGCTTGTTCCTTCTGTATGTGCTGCAGAATCTGTGGGCTAAATTTTTGCTGGACATTTGGATTGATTATTAAATGTGTGAATGTGTGCTGGTCTGAAAATTGGGTAGAATGGAAGTATAGTGGATTATTGTCCTATCTGATGAATGTTTGTCCTGAAATATGAGAAGATATTTAGTAGAATTGACCTGAATATTCAACTATTCGGATATTGGTTCAATTTTGTATAAAATTTAAATATTCATACAGCGCCCTCCATAATTATTGGCACCCATGGTTAAGAAGTGTTCTTTGGCTTCTAATAAATTCTTAAAATAAAATAAAAAATATATATATATATTAGGACAACAATGCAAATAAAAAGAGAAAAAATTAAGCTTTAATTCAAGTGCCTTTATTTGGCAGGAAAAAAATCACACATTAAGAAATCATTTGAATGAAATCATGTCTCCCCTGGTGTTAGTACTTTGTACAACCTCCTTTGGCCAGCAAGACAGCACTTAACCTTCTCCTGTAACTCTTCACAAGATGGAGAATACAGAAAGAGTAATCTTTGACCATTCCTCTTTGCCTCTCTAAATCGTCCAGAGTCCTGAGTCTTCTCCTGTGCACTCTCCTCTTCAGCTCACCCCACAGGTTTTCTATTGGGTTGAGGTCTGAGGACTGAGATGGCCATGAAAGGAGCTTGATTTTGTACCTTGTGAATCATTTTTGAGTAGATTTGGTCACATCTTTAGGGTCATTATCTTGCTGAAAGTCCCAGTGATGACCCATCTTCAGCTTTCGGGCAGAGGTCACCAGATTCTGATTCAAAATGTCCTGATATTTCAAAGAGTTCACCAATCCTCCCCAATACTTATCTGTGTACTCATCCTTGGACCAGACGCCTTTAGTGTTTGTTGCATTTATGCTTATAAGTCAGAAAAGGCTTTCTCTGTTGCATGCCACCAAACAGCTTGTTGGCATGTAGATAGTGCCTGATATTTGTTTGGGAGACCTTCATAACCCCAAGATGCTATCATTTGATTCAATTCTCTTACAGTGAGCTTTGGAGAACTTTTTACTTCTCTTACCATCCTTGTGCATGGTAAAAATTGTTTTAATTTTTATTTATTCCCCCCCCCCTAAATGTAGGCTATTGATATCAATAAAGTCGAACTGCAGTATGTTGTAATATTCTCTGATCCTGAGAGGAAATATGACGATTCCACATTACAGTCCATAACACATTGTTTTATTGCTAATAGGTGAAAAAAACAGGGCCAAACATGGCAAGAAGGAAAAACAGCCTCTACAGGGCTAGCTAACAACTAAAAAACATTTTCTGTTGTGCACCCCTTTACATGTATTTAGCCTCTTCAGCGCTAAAACACAACTCTGTGCTCCTGGAAACCTCCCACTCCACCCATATTCAGGCTCTTCAACATAAGTCCTTCAATGATTGAACATAAAATAACCTCACAATGCATTTCTTCCCTTAAAATACTAAACAACATACAACGAAGCACAGTGATGCCATAGTTTATTTTGTCAGCTTCCTACCTAAGGATAGACCACCACCTCCACAAAGGGCTGGTTAACCAGTGCATACACTGTGCCCTTAAGAGAGGCTAAGATGCAAACTGTGGAGTGAGCTGCAGCACTCTTCAAGAAAAACTGCCTGGAGATTGCCCCTGGGGTGAAATTTCATATTTTATATATTCTGCTGCAGGTCCAGAGCCTTAAATTGTATTCAGAACAGCCCTGATGTTTAGACAGAATGCTTAGTTGAATTAAAACATACCAATTAGCATAAATAACAATTAACATTTTATTTAGGGGGGAAAAAAAGAAAAGAAGTTGAAATATGCTATGTTCACAATCGCTAACATCAATATCACATTTAAAACCAGTTAAATTTTAGGCTACATTTTATATAGGCTATATTGTTGTCAAAACTGACAATTGTCATTTTTAATGCTAATACAGTTACCATAAAATGACAAAAGATTGGGAGAATATTTGAATTTTGAATTGCAATTATATGTTACAAAAATCACTAAGTACATCTTATATAATGTTTAGACCAGTCAGAGTGAATCAAACACTGCTGTGTGCATAAAAACAACAACTACAATTGAATGACAGGCATCCTACATTCAGCATTCAAAATTAAAGCCTGATTTATTTAAAAAAAAAAAAAGTATAGAATTAATATAATTTGTAATTCCAGTTTAAATCACAACAGAAAATTACTGGTCAGTAAAATAATTTATAATTTCCTCATCATTCAGTCCTAATTTATTACATCAGACTTCTCAACATCTCAGTGGACAGAGTAAACAGAGTAGCCTTGCTATCCAATAAGGTTTCAAAATTCTGTTCACCATGATTATGTAATTCTTACCTCTCTGCTTGCCACGGGATAACATTTAATACTGTTTATGAGCAGAATAAGATGTGTCTGGTGTTATCTACAATGCACAGTTACATTTTTTGCATCAGTTTTGACCCTGTAGTTTAGGTCTAGTGCATTGTGAACCAAACGGAAGGCTGCAGAACTGCAGTTTTCAATTGAAGTCAGAGCTACTACTTCACCAGTTAGTACATGTTTATGCCAAGTGTCTGGAGGAAGCAGAACTGTTTTAGATCTATATCTTTAAATGTGTTGCTTATATTGTGTTGAAGCTTGGATATGTAGACTCCACCTCAGTCTACACAGAGAGAGAGAGAGAGAGAGAGAGAGAGAGAGAGAAATATGAGGAGTGTGGGGTGAAAGTCATTTGTTTTTTGGATGGAAGGAGGTAACAGAAGAATGGGCGGATAAGTGGGGCAAAGGAAGGAGGGTGATGCAGTCCTTTAAATGTAAGGACCCACCCACACACACTCACTCTCAGATCATACTGGATTAGCACATCAACAGTAAGTAATAGTTTATTTTGCAATTAATAGCAAATAGGCTTTTACACTCACTCACTCATTCATTAATTCACTCACTCATTCTCCCTCTCTCTTTCTTTCCTTAGACCTTCAAGTTTCAGGCTTTAATTTTCAAACACTTCAAGGAAGAGTAACTCATTTATTGATCTCTCTCTCTCTCTCTCTCTCTCTCTCCCAAACCCAAACCAGCGTTTACAATACACTTAAACCTGTTATTTGTCTTCATTATTATCAGTGTGTGTGTGTTTGTGTGTCCTTTGTTGGGGAGTGTTCTGTTTTTCTTTTTTCTTTAGAATCATTAATAAACAGTAAAGTTTACAGCCACATTTTCTGCTCTTTGTGATGTCACACATACCAGCAAAGTTATAAGGAGTGTAAGTCCAGCCAATTAGAAATGAGCTTGTTTTTACCTACAACAGTTTTAAAGCCACATTAACAAAAAAGAGCCTGATACATTCTATGGAAAACAGAGTTTGGAAAATGGTTCTTTAAAACATTCTTGATACAGCTGTCATAGAAAACGGCCTCTTTGCAGTAATAGCTTCTGCTTTTCTTAGAAAGATCAACAGTTGATGTTGGAATGTTTCTGTGAGGATTTGGTGACAATCGGCCTTGAGAGTGTTAGTGAGGCCAGGTATTGATTTTGGATGATTAGTTCTGGAACAAGACTGTGGTGCACACTTACTGGCTCATGGATGCTGATGGTAAAGTTAGTTTATGTATTGTTTGATACTCAGTAATTCTGAAGTAATATTCATGTTGTATGAGTGTTGTATTTGAATACTAAGCCCCAGAGATATAAAGATTATAGGCTACTCTGCATTTCTTGCATTTTTTCAAGATAAGTAATGCAAGCTGTATCCTGCTTTGTGTGTGCATGCTAAAATACTTTAGACAATGTGTGTTTGTGTTGAATGAGTGTGTATTTGTGTACACGTGTAGAGAGATGAAGAATACAGTCTCTGAGTCAGTGTACAGTGAGAAGGAAAAACACCATTAAACAACAGAGAGGGGAAGGAAAGTGTGGAAATGAGACGGGGGGGGCTTTAAATAATGAGGCAAACTTAAGAAATAACTGACCTGCCTCAACGTTAATCAACCGCTGTCACATGATTAAACAAATGCTGAGGGCCAGCCCCGTGCTTACCACATGAAACCTGCTGGGAGAAGTAGTGGCCTTTGTACAGCAGGTACAGGAAAATATATTTAATGTCAATGGAAGGGCAGAGACAGTAGCTCATCTGTTGCTGCACAGTTTGTGTAGGAGTCCTCAAGTCGTTTATCAATGGACACAGGACGCCACCCACAGGATACTGCTGGCTGGATTTTTATTTGGTTAATGGACGCTTCTCAGGCCAGTGACACTGAGAGCTTTAAACTCCAGCAGCACTGCTGTGTCTGATCCACATATACCAGCACAACGGACACTAATAAACTAACACTACGTATGGCTGAATGATATTGCCAAAATTTATATCATACTATATTTCTTAATTTTGGTCAATTCAATGTAATTCCAATATTGATATAAACCATAAAAAAGAACTGCGAAGAACAAAACAGAAAACATGACATCTCTGACAAAGCGAAGAGGTTTATATTTGACAATGTTCAAATAAAATAGACACTATTTCATATAAATAAATAAATAAATCAAATGAATTACAATGTATTCTTACCATCATATCAGTGCCACTGCAGCACTGACAATGACTGAACAGCCAAATAATACCTGCTCTGTGGTGGTCCTGTAGGCACCTTGACCATCAAAGAGCAGGCTGAATGAGAGCTATAAAAGTATGCAGAGCAACCGATGGGCAACAGTCTGTACTTGAAGAAGTGCTCCTGTATGTGGAGTACAAAGTGCTTTAATGTAATGGCTGACTGCTGTATTTTGTTCAGTTGGCAGAAATGGGCTTCTATAGCTTTGTGAGGGGGGGGGTCGTCTATCAGGACACAGAAATGTCAGTTTTCAGAGCATTTCCACAGAGCTTTAGTGAAAAGGTCAGATCTCTCAGCGTGGAGCATGAGACTGACCTTATAAATATCTCTCTGTTTAAATATGGACCACTGCTTTTGGAAGGTCAAAGGACTGTGGGGTCACTATTGAGATCGCTCTGCTTTTCTGGACCTCCTCCTCCTTTAGAGAGAGTCACCTTTAGATCAGCACCTGTGCTGGACAGGTGTTTATACAAAGACGCTGTTCTGATGTCACGCTCTGCTCTATGAATATATGGTCACTCAGCAGTCTATAGAGTGTACACAAAGCTAATCCACATTTATTAGAAGCATGGTTATTTGGTAAAACAAAATTTGGTAACATAAATAAAAGCACCTTCTCAAAAACAACATACAGAGAAATACTAAAGCAGTACTTCCAGCAGCTCCCAGAAACATAAGGAACTAAAAAATCTGCGTGGCGCTATTCTTCAGTTTTTGAATAATGTTGGTCTAAAATAAAAAGCTAAAGCTTTAGAGCCAGATGACCAATCACAAAGCAGCACAACAAAACTGGCATGAATCCCAAAAAAGTAATTTCTCACTAAACATGAACAGCTTAAATGGAACAGATTAAAAAGTAGATTCCTTTAGTCACTGATGTACTGGAGTATCACACTTTCAAGGTTGCTTTAAAAATTTCTGAGAGATGGGACAGTGGGTTGAACAAAAGGTTGTTATTAAGTACTTACGGTATCATGTCTGGTTAGTTCTAGAACCCCACTGACAGACAATAGGATTCTAGAATGATCACCCTGTATCTAAATTTATTACATAACATTAACATAAACTAGAACTCACATCAACTCCAGAAACCACGTTCTAGACTTGATGTGTGTTCAAGTTGGTTTAAAACAACAGAAATTAGAGTCCATGCCAACTCTGCAAGCCATGTTCTAGATTTGATGCTGGTTCTAGATTGTGTTGCTTTTATTGAGTTTATATTTATAATAACAGAAATTAGAGTCCATGCTGACTGTCAGTACTCTAGGGCCAACCAGACTTTGGACCATTGTTTTGTAGAGTTCCATTTTGTTGTTCCCTCAGTGGAATCAGTGCAGTGTCAGAATCAAAGGGGGTCTCAAAGCTACATTCACAAATATTGACACCCCTGCACTTCTCCCAGAAAACTGTTGCAATAAAAGCTCTGTGGTATTCACATGTTTATTTCTGTTGTTTGCATTGGAACTGAGCTGAGAATCAAAGTCAAATCTGATCTCGTTCCACACAGACCATGAAATGGGCATAAGATGGATTGCGCAAAATTATTGGCCCCCTCAACTCAACAATTGGCCTCACACACTTTGGAAACAATGACTGAAATCAGGTGCTTTAGTCATGAATGTTTTTCTTGCACCTCTCCGACACCCAGAGAGAGCTCCTGTTTCATCTACGTCACTTAATTCTTCCAGGTTTGAGCCATGAGCCAGAGTGTCATGCGTATCACAGTATACATTTATTTCCTTCCCAAAAATACAAGGAAATAACTTTATTTTTGTGATTACACTTTTAACCAATGGATTTGTATATATGTATATATAATTATATACACTCACGCGCACACACACTGCATTGATACACATTGGACTTCCCCTGGACTTGACCTGACCGGACTTGATTGGACTAAACCTGACTGGTTCTAGATTGTAAATAGAAGACTAGAAGCTTTTTGAGCTCTGCTGATGCCATAGGTATTAGTTTCTCAGGTCAGTGCTGAGCCATTGAAAGTGAAACAGTGAGTTTGTTATGTGGAAAAGAGAGAGGGGAAGTGTCCTACACCTCAGGGGCTCGAAAATAAACAGATGGAACAATGTGTTTTTATGTATTTAGACCAGAGGCTGAAATGCAGCCAAGAGTCAGGTGATAACTTTCTCTATTTCAGTGTGAAAGAGTGAGAGAGATTTAAAACAAAAATCTTTTAATTGAAATTTTAAAGTCATAGAAATGCAAGAACTGAACATATATATATATATACACACACACACAGTCATTCACTGTCATTTTCACAGGCACATTACAGGAGCCCACCCAAATCCAGTAGTACAAAGTACAGCACTGGAAAATACCTTAATATGCATCTACCTTGAATCATTACATTTACACTTGTAATAAGGTGGTCCTGTCACAATAGCCATTTTCGGGATCAGTATATTGTCAATATATTAAAGCGCAATTAACTTTTAGGGAAAATGTTGTTATTAGGAATATTCAGACATTTGTAATTGGAATATAAAAATATTTTGATAATCAACACAAGAAAATATTGAGCAAAAGTCCATATTTTGAATGCTAAGTCTTTTTTTAATATTTCTAATAGTGCACCAATATCGGCTTGTTCAGTACACAGTGAATACATCATCACATAAAGTAGTAGAGCTGAGGAGGGGAAGGAGAAAGATGAATAAAAAAAAAAAAACTGTAAAGAGGAAGGTGAGAAGGTGAGAGATAAGTGGCCAATGTATAAGGAAGGTTGTATTTAAAGAGAAAGAGGAAGTATATTAGCTGAAAGTGAGAGAGAGATAGACTCCTTCAGAGAGAGAGAGGGAGAGAGAGTGTGACTTGGAGAGTGGGGGGGACTCCAAAAACAGAGAGAGAGAGAGAGAGAGAGAGAGAGAGAGAGAGAGATGCATAGGTTACTAAAGGTCAAAAAAGGCTTCTACAGTTTCATCGACAGGTCATCGAATCAAAAGGTATGGATTCAAACTTTGTGAATAATGTTTTAATTTTAAAAAATGCTTAAGCAAATGAGGGCCTTTCTGGTGTTTCCATATAATGTATCAGAATTTTCAGTGCAAGTTATTGGAACTTTTTGTGTTTTCACAAATAGAACTGGAGTGTGTGTGTTTGTTTGTTTGTGCGTGTCCTTCAGTTAACTTAATCCTTCTGAGCTCAGGGTCATAGTTCGGTTTGTTTGTGACGGTGGTTTAATGTGTTATAGTTTATGACTTGAGTTTACTGAGAGGAGCTGGAGCTGGAGTTGAGTGTGATCTGAATTTGAGATGTGTGTATTTTTGTCTAAAATCTGGATGAAATTTCTGAAGCAGCTGAAGGTTGTTTCTGTTACTTGTGTAAATGAGATGTTCTGTCTCTTCTCTCACAGCTGTGAATGGTGTTGACTCCTAATGCTCTCCTAATTTTCATCTTCAGGATTTGCTGTTTGTATTCATTCCCTCACTACTCTGATCAGAGTAGGTTCAGATAAAGGTGTGTTTTAAACAGACTTGTAGTTCGGTTCCCTTGGACCGGACCAAACAAGAAAATTATACATTTTAGTCCTGGTTTGGTTGGTGTTGACGCTGACAATTTTACACTCAAACCAAAGTTAGTTAAACACTGACATATGACACACGCTGTATGAGTCATCTGATTGGCTTAATGCGCTCGTCTGGGTTGTGAGGTAGTTTTACCAACTGGAAACAAGGTAAGAGGTGGTAAAATGGATAAAGAGTGACCATAGTCTGAACACACCCTAACAAATTTATTTATCTTTCAATTCTTTTCTAAAAATGCAATAAAAACTGAAATCTGCAGTTTCCTAATTCACTTGAAATTTTATTTAACAGACACACTACTTTTTTATGTGAAACCTGATACTATCTATTAAATATAAACCAATTTATAAATGATACATCACACTAATACTATTAATTGTTGACATTTTACTTCATTCTTGCTGTAGTTCATCCAGAATGATGCCTGGCATTGTCCTGCTGAAACAGACATGTTCCTGGGCAAAGATGCTGTCTTTGGATGCCTATCCAAAAAACAATATAAACCTCTGCATAAATGATACCTCCACATATCTGTAGACCATTATGGAAGTATGACAGCTTATTAAACAATATACTCTGAGGGCTCAATGGTCACACACATTCAGCAGTGGTTTCCACCCTTGGGCTTAAAGGCGATGTTCATGATTTAAAAAAAAAAACAAAAAAAACAACACTTCTTTGAAAACTTCTTGACAAAGCCCCAGTGTCGTGGTCTGATATGCTAGGCTTTCTCTCCCTCTCTCTGCTCACTACATAGGAATGGTTTAAACAGTGAAAATCATAAATATAGATGAGGATATTGCTCTACTCCTGTTCCATAGGTGGGTAATATTGACTTATTTATGCTGTCCTTCACGGCAAATTCACATGTGTTGAATCTACGTTGTAGTGTTCATGAGTGTTTACTTTTTACAGTGTTGATTTTGCACTGATGAATTTAATTACAAATGCAGGAGACCCCTTAATGCATGACAATAAACAGATAAGGCTCAGGTTAAAAATAAAATTTTCTGGTAAGTAAACAGTGAATAAAAACTTAGATGTGTTAAACTTCAGCCACGTACAGGTGGTTTTTTAATATTTATTTATTTATTTATTTATTTATTTAAATTACCTCTAACATACAGTTCCACCTTTAAAAGAAGCAGAGCTTTTCAGCGTAAACAAACCAGAGAGATTTTCCACACAATTGTAAACGTTGCTTTTAACGCACCAAGATTTTCCCTCAGTCTCTGAATCTTTTCATGATGTTATGAACTTGATTTGGTGAAAGACCTAAATTGTTTGCAACCTTGAAATAAAAATTTTTTTTAAGTGTTTAATAAAAAAGCAATAAACATTTTTTACTGGCAAAGACTGAGCCTTTGGGTAATGTTCAATTTATGCCTTTTATACTCATTTATAGTGTAATGCTTCAAAACAGCGCAACATGAATTTTCTACTATAAAATATAGTTTTACCAACTGAACTAATTTGGTTCTAGAGTTCTAAGAGCTGTCAGTAGGATTATTAACTCTTGGCTTTAGAGTTCTTTTGGCTGTCAGTATGATTTAAAGTTTTTGGACTTTCTGTGTTAATTTACATAAGGCAATTTACATAACTCCAGATGTACATCAGGCAATTTAATTTGATTGCGGGTTTTGAGTGTCACTACATTAGAACCGGTTGTAGTTCTAGATCAGTCCTGAGTGAGTGTGGTGGCATTTATGGAGAGGTGTAAACAGATCTTGTGGAATGTTCTGCAGCTTTTTATAGAGTCCAACTCAGCTGAGAACCCGACTGATTCTAAAGTTAGACACAGAGTCATTTCATTTAACTCCAAACTCCATAATAAATAAAACAGAAAGTGAGAACACTACTTACAGAGAATGGAGAGAGAAAAAGGAGAGAGGAAAAAGTACAAAAACAATGAGGAAAAAGAGTAAAAACAATGAGGAATGGAAAAGGAAGTGTGTGTGTGTATATAGCCATGTCTATGCAACAGTTTTTCTTTATTCATGAGCAGAAACAGCCCTGCTGTCCACCCACATGATCATATACAGTTGTTTCCATGACAACTATCCCAATGGCCAATTACATCCATCGCTGTGTCGGAAACTATGCCCCATTGACTATATAAATGTGTGATTTTGGGCTTTGCCCATTTCTTAGTAGTGTCCAGACACTACATTCTGTAGTGTGTTCAAGCAATACCACAATGCAGCTCAGTAAGTACAAATAAATTGTAATGTACAACATATGTACCTTTAGTAGTTAGAGTATACACAATACATTGCATTGTTTTATTTAAAAATTTACATTAAAAATGGGAGTAGTAGAATCACTGAATAAATATTTTTTTCAAAGCCTGAGTCTGAATGAATGAGGTCACTTGACTTTCCATAGATTTGTGTGGTTAGCAAGTTTGGTGTCATAGAAGAAGCACTTTTGGTTCCATAAAGAACCAGGTTTGTTTAAGAGATGTGTGCGTTTGGGGAAAAACCTTTAATGGTTTAAAAATCCTTCCCTCGATCTTAAGGTTATTTACCCATTATTAGATTATGTAAACTGTTTGCCCAATTGCCCAAGTTTGTGTACACATAATGAGTGCACCATTAAACAGCTGAATTCACTAATAATAAACCTTTGGTGATATAGGGGATGAGAGGGACTAAATTGCTGTAGAATAAATGGGAAAAAGCATGTAAATATATTGGTTTTATAACACCCCAAAAACAAGTTATTGAAAATGGGCAGATTTACATCTTTGTGCTGATTATGGACTGCACATTTTGAATTCTGGACCGTGTTTATATGCTCTGCAAAAACTCATGCTCTGAAACACAAGTGAGTAAAAATATGTGAAGTGGGTCCATTAAAGTTTACTAACATCTTTATGCAGTGTAGTTTAGGTTTGTTGCTATTGTGCATTGATGAACTCTCTTGACTCTCTTGATGATGTTATAAATATTCGAAGTGTTACGTGTGTGTTTTAAAACCACAAAGGAACTAAGAAACTGATGTAATGAGAAGTGCTCCATCAGTCACGTCACACACACAGACACACTCCCACATGCTTCTGAAGGTAGAGCTCTTTTTGAATCTGTAAGTAGAATATTACAACAATGATTACACTTTGTTCATACAGTCTAGCAGTTCATACCCCTGTTCAGGCTCCACCCACAAATTTCATAGCTACTGTTGCTAGGTTACCCAAGCTTTACAAAGCACAGGCTAAACTTGATGACTCTGGGGAATCACTGTTCTTCTATTTGTTTACATTCAGAAGCTCCATGTCTTTTAAGGTGGAATGTTATGTTTGAGAGGGGGGAAAAAAGACCGTTCTTTGTACGCTGACGTGTGTGGCTGACATTTAACTTCTCTGTATGTACTTATTCGCTGTTTGAATTACCACTGAAACTTGTTTGTAACCCAAGTTGTTTAGTTTTGTACAGTTAGCACTCTAACTAATTTAGAGTCAGTTCCATCTACAGTAAAATTGAGTCCATTTTACCTACCTATGAAACAGAAATAGAGCAATAACCTCATCTTGGTTAATGCTTTGCAACTTTTGAAAGGCTGTTCTTTCATGACATTGGTTTTAATGTTTTAATGTTGCTTACACTTTCATGATTGCCAAGAGAAAGTCTAGCATACTGGACTGAGGCACTGGGGCTTTGTAAACACAAAGTTTCAAGCAAGCAAACAGAGCTAGAAAATATTGAGGATATATATATATATATGTGGAAATTTAGCACTGTATTAGCTGCGGGTTAAAAATAAACAGTTCGCCTTAAATGTCCTGAAGAAAGCATGTGCTTGCCCTCATTCTCCCAGGCTGATGTCACTGTTTGTTCAGAGAAGTCCATACTAACTATGTAATAAAATGTAAAAAAAATGATGTTCCTATTTTAGGATGTGTTTACATGCCTTTACTAAACGTTCAACCAAACTATTGCACACCACACTGTATAATAAAAGTGCTGTTGTTTATTAACCACAAGCAAAAGTAGTAACTAAAGTTAAGCTTCCTTAAAGTCTGCTATTACCTGCTGCTGTTTACTTCTGCTTTTGACCATTTTGAAACATAACTTGCCTTCACCAGTTTGACTACATTTCAGGGTTTGGGGTGAAAAACTGAAATACATGGATCTTTAGTGATGTTTTATTTCAGTTCCAGGAGTACACAGAGTAAACCACTGGGTCACTGCTCAGTGTCAGTCGGTTTATACCGTGTGTGTGTGTGTGTTCAGTAGGTTAAAGGTAATCCTGTTTACATGTGTAGTGAAGGATGTGGAGGATGTTTTTTGTGTAATTAGGGATTAAATGTTCTAAATAAAGCTAGTCCTAAAGCTTCTCATAGTCTGACAGTTCCTGTACTTATTCTTTTCTCACATAAGCCTTTAATTTAAACATGATCTCTATCTGAAGCTTGAAATATGGCATCAGTGTGTTGCAAGCAAGTGTTTCTGGTCTCAGTTCATTGGAAAAATTGACATTAAGATTTTTTAATCAATTAAATAGATTTTCTTTTTAATTATGTTATCTTCCACTGAGTGTTCATGTACTGTCCCGTAACCACACTACCACGCATGTAGTCATGTGATTCTGCCACATGGAGCAACCTGGAGGAGAACCTAAACAGGGGGTAGGGGTTTCTTCATTTAAACACATTAGGAGGGACTTTCCCATTATTAATTCCCTACAGCATTATGTCAGAAACAAAGTCTCTAAAGATTTGCTGTACATTCTTTAACATTATAAAGCTGCTCAGTTTCTTATTCCTCTGCTATTTGTTCAGTTTTTCCCATTCCAACTTAAATGGCTTAGGCATCAGAAAGTTATGATGAGCCCATTAAAGAATGGGAAAGTTTTTGAAACTGAAGCTGGGAAATAATGGATTGGCCTCACTTAAGTTAGTTTAAATAAAGGGCGACAAAAAGTTAGGAAGACCAGAAGATTGGCCGACCTGGTCACTTTATTCTAAATGTACCTTCCACCTTAAATGACTCACAAATGTGGCATCAGTTGAGATGGAACAAGCAAATGCAAGCAAGTAAAAAGGGGGGGAAATATTTAAAATGAGAATAATTATGTAAGGTTATTTTGATTTTCCTAAGATCCCCTACATATTGAGGAGTTTAATTTGTATTTACAGTACTGCCATGAAAACAAATCTCACCCTATCCTTGCTTTCACCTCCCCCCCTCTCACAGACAAACACACACACACACACACACATACACACACCCCTTCTGGAGGAATATTCACATCGGTCATGAACATCTCTCTGGGCTTCATCTGATAAACCCAAACAGGGCTTCTAGTGATACACACACACACACACACACACACACACACACACTACTTCAATGTTGAGCCTCATGATAAAAACCTGTTCTTACTTCTATAATATGGACTGTACAACCATACAGTACAACCATAAAGTGTATCTTTGGTATTATTATAGCTGTTATAACCACACAACAACTGACAAGTATCAATGTCCAATGCTAATAAATTGAGTTACTCTGGCTAAAGTTAGAAGGCCCTACCACTTCATCAGTAAATTTCCAAAACCTGATTCTAACACTATGTCATCAGAAAAAGCCTTATTTGGACTGGATAGGTTTTACGTGGGGAAGACAGTAATGTTTATGATGGATTTGCACTGGATAAGAAGTCTTGTGAAAATAACAGAGATGGGAGGACTTACTAAAAAAAACCTCCCTTTCCCAGGGATATGATGCAGTATTCCCTCACATGACAACTTGGACAGGATTAATATAACATGGAGTTATTTTTACAGCTTGTTTTACAGTAGTTAAAGGGCTCGGGAATCTTACATACACTCTGGGATAATAACTGAAATGGTCTATTCGGACGGGATTAAAACTACTGAGATACTCTGATAATAATTACTTCACCACACGTCCACAGGTAAAACTAATCCTGTCTGAATAGGGTAAAGATTGGGTTCCACCAACACAGAGTGTAACTCTGGTCATCATAAACACACAGCAACCAGGGAAGAGTATTTATTACAAGAACCGATGAATAATCCAAAAGAAAATTAGCTAGTCCAGCTAAGGTTAGCAGCCGCAAAACCCTGGCTCACTGTTCAGTGACTCTCAAAAACCTGATGATAGCATTTTCGTCAACAAAACGCATTAAAAACACCACAACACGTAAAGAAAGTCCAACAAACTACTTACTTACTATTCCAACTTGTGTCTTCTTGTCTGTTTCAGCTCACTTTTGAGTAAAGTCAGGCCAATATTAACTCTTGCATGGCCTCTCTCACTCTCTCCCTTTCTCCTCCTCCTTCTACTCTGCCATGTCGTCTGTACCAGGAAAACCAATCTAGATTCTTCTAGTGAGGTAAACAACCATGTGCTTTGTGCCATAAAGCATAAAACATTTCTTGTGAAAGATCTCCACCGCATGGGTAAGTTAATTAGAAGAAAATCTCAGGTCACTAACACACCACCACCAGGTCATTGTCACTGCAGCGCTATACCTGCTCTGTGGTGGTCCTGACCATGGAAGAGCAGGGTGAAATGGGGATAAATTATGTAGAGAAACAAGTGGACAAGGTAAATGTTCTTAATCCAGTGATCTTTCAGTGTGTATATAAAGCATCTGATTTGCATTCTCTGGAGTCTGAGCTAGATTAAGTACCTTTGGAATGAGTTGGAGTATCTGTTTATTGGTCCGCAAACCATTGTTGGATGGGGGCTTTATACCTCTCTAACCAACACTGGGCACTGAGCATCATGTACCATGAAAGAGCTGAATATGATAATGGTTGTCTAATCAAATTTAGAGTCACTTTATGTACTCAAAGCAGTGTTTTTGCTATGTGTGTGTTGGTGTATGAGGTATGCTAGGCGTGTGACAGTATTGCGTAAGTCTGAAGGGTTGGGGAGGAGATTGAGGGCACTGAATAAGCTCAATTAGCCGCCAGCAGGGAGTGTGTGTGTGGGGTGAGGGGGGATATTAATGAGTTGCCAGAGTTAGCTGAGTCAGCTCTGAGGATTATATACGGAGTCATAGTTACATGGAGTCGTGGTTCTGTGCTTAAAATGTCAGGCTTACTTCTGCAGCGGCTAACGTTTCCTGCTCCAAACAGGAACAGTGCGTTTGACCACTGTCCCTCTGCTCTATTTGTAGGATATCACCGTGTTTGAAAAAGAGAAGGACATCATATCTATCGTAAGTTTTATTTATATTGTGCTTTGTTTCTTTATATTCGTTGCTCTAAAACTGAATGTTAAATGTCTGACACATTACTGTAGGCTGTCCTTCATATATTTATAGGTTGCATGACCTCTACATAAGCTTTTTTTCATGATAACTGACATACAGCTGATACAAACATCTATGAAGCTTTGTTCCAACAAGTGTCAGATTCTCCAGAGCATGTTGTCCCTTTAAAATAAAATTTTTTTTTAAAGGTTTATAAATTATTAGAAATCGGTTTATAAAACGAGTTGGAACACTTTAAAGGTCATTTAATAATTTTTAACCCAGATATAGAAAGGGAAACGGTGACCTCCTTTTTTGTCTAATAGTGAAAGAGTCAGAACTTACTGAAATTGAAAATGTATAGAATAAGCTGAGACCAGAAAATGTTAAATTATTCATTTCGTAAGATAAAAGCAATGTTTACGATTGTGGGGCAAAACTGTTCTTATGTTTGCTTACATTTTTAAGCTGTTATGTTTGAGGGGAAAAGACGTATGTAATTGAACACTGTTTTTATTCAGTGTTTGAATTGCCACAGAAACTTGTTTCTAACTTGATTTGTTTATTTTCCTAGCACCCTTGGTCTGTGTTTACTTTCATGCAGTTTGTGCTCTCTTGAATTCAGCATCAGTTCCATAGGTCAATATTATCCATATGCAGCAAGAATAGAGCAATATCCTTATCTTGGTGCATGCTTTTCAGAGTATGGAGGTGTCTTTGTTGTCTAAAAACCTCCAGATGCTGTTTTTATCCCATATGCAGCAAGAGAAATCTTGTACCATATTTTTTACTTATTTACAGACACTGCAGCTTTGTAAAAACATTACACCAGCTTCAAACAGTCTATTAAGCTAGCAAATGATGAGGAAACATCCTGTGAATTTTATAAAAGATGCACCAAATTACCACCAATGTCTAAAACACATTCTATCCGCGGTTAATTGATTAAACTTGGTTGTTAAATGGTAAAACATATTAACAAATATGTGCTGAAGCTGACAGGCCTAATTTTGACTGATGGATTAGACAAAGTAAGATCAGTATTCTGCAAGATCTAGGTTTTCACAGTGTAGATGGATGTGGACTCACTATTTGGCAAATACGAGGTCAGTGTTGCCCTTTTCTATATATGTGTTTACAAACTAATTCAGAACCATTTAATAAACAGATTGTAAACTGATTTATAGACTTTTATATGTGTAGTTTTATTCAAAGGTTTACCAAATCTGGTGTCACCAAAAGCTAACTTTATTTTAGTACTATTAAAGATGGCCTAAAGTAAAGTGTTATGATCAGACTTTCTTCATAATTCAGTGGTTGAGATTTAAATAAAGCCATTCAGGGTGTTTTGAGGTGAACTGTGAACAGTGATGGTGATGGGACCCAGGTGTCTCCATGAATACAACAAAAATATATTAGGTGTACAAATATGTTTTTTTGCAGTGTAAAATTGTAATTTGAAATTTAAACATTCTCCAGCTACTTTGTCGTTTTATAGAAATAGTAGAATTAAAAAATGACGGTTTATGTATTTGAGTTAAGGAAAAAGCATTGCGAAATCATGTACATCAATTTGTTCTGTTCTTGGGGATGATATTGTACCCAAAAGTCAGTGTTAAAGATGGTTTGAAATTAGTGATCATGAATATAGCATGAATATATTATTATTATTATTATTATTATTAATAATAATAATATTATGAATAGCATGAATATAAATGCTTAATGTTTAAGTTTATATATATATATATATGTATATATATATATATATATATATATATATATATATATATATATATATATAAATATAAATAACAGTTATATAAATAACTGTGGTGTGGTGTATATATATTGGGTTACAATTATGTTACCCCCCATAAAAAGCTTTAAAATGTATTTCTACAACTAAGAGAAACATATTTACTCTTCAAAAACATCAGTGCTCTTCGCCAGTCTAACGGGTTTTAATATGGAAGTTGATGTTGTTAATATAGTAGCAAATTTGTAATAATAATATGTCTTAGAGGACTATTTTACCTCACAACTCCCTGTATGTATCCCTCCACTATGATTGAATGGTAAGCCAGGAAAAAAGTCTCAAAACTACCCTCAGGTGTCAGGCAGGTTATTTATAATCATTTCATGCAGTAACATTCTGTAAGCAGCTTTTAGAAGCGGACACCTGGTTCCATTCACCATCACAGTGAACAGTTCTCACGCTAAAGCATTTCACACCAAACAACCTCCTTTCACAGCAGACCCACAGGACTGCTCGTGCTACCATAGGTCCAGGACGGAAACTAGGGACTCCCCCTGAATGGATCACAAGCAGCCCATTGGTCACTTTGTTTAAAACTGAAATACTTTGAAAGCGGTAATATGCTTTCTATGATAACACTGAGCCAATTCAATTCAAAGCATTTTGATTCAGAAAAAAAATTCATTAATATATATTATTCAACTGAGTTAATAATAACTCTCTCCCTCAGTCTCGTCAGCTGGTGGCAATCTGTGACGAAGTACTCAGCAGTGTTCCAGAGCCTGTTCTTACCCACAGTGCTAAGCTACACAGTGTTGACCTCGTTCCCATCTCACCTGGAGAACAACTGGTACTAATATCTCTCTATCTATCCATCTATTTATCTCTCTCTCTCTCTCTCATCAGTGTTTCAAGTTATTACAAAAGGAAACAGATTACATTTCAGACTTCTTGTGGTAGACGGATTGTGGACGTTCTTAGAGAGTTACGTAAAGAGTAAAAGAAGCCGGCTGTGTCTAACTATTTGAGTTTGAGTAATTGCTAACTGATGTCCGCACTTCAATTGCTTCCATTCCACTTCCACACACTCTTAAAAATAAAGGCACTACAAAGGATATTTGAGTGATGCCATAGAAGAACCAATTTTGGTTCCTTAAAGAACCATTTTTGCTGACACATTTAATGGGAAAAGAATATTAAGATTGAGTGCTGGATTTTTAAACTTTTAAAAGGTTCTTCACACTTGCACATCTCTTAAGGAAACATGGAACCAAAAGAGGTTGGAGGCTAGAAGGGCATAAAGCCCTTGGACATTAGATCATAGAGCATCTGAATCCTGTGGAGTAATCTAGCACCATCAAAGAAGGGTCAAATTCTCTATCAAGTTCCTTTCAAAATACTTTTGTTTCAGAAAAACAGCAGCTCTCTGGAGATATAGTTGAAGGGAGGCTTGTTCACTTTAATGAACAAACCTGTGTGTGTGCTTTCAGGGCATTGAGATCACTTCCACAGCCTCCAGTCATCACTACATCTCAGGAACCACAGCTGAGGTACAGCATCATTTCTCGATTTTCATTTGTCACTGTGTCAGATGTAAGATAAACTAGAAAACTGGAAAATTTACGTTTATGCTCTAAGTTTGTATAAGGTAACTATACAAAGACAAGTCCAGATGTGAATGATGTATTTATAAATGATACAGAAAACAGACAGAGGGAAGATAATGTGTTTAAGAAGGAAAGAACGTGGCAGTATGTTAGGGGCTTTGTGTGTGTGTGCGCGTTTATGTTTGAGCTAATTGAGGAAATGAATTCTGAAAATGATTTCTCCAAGAATCCAAACCAGTGGTGACGATTTCACACTTCTTCAAAACTCCCCCTGGATTTCAGTTTAAGAGGACACACACACACACACACACACACACACACACACACACAGGTAGCTCATTCACCTTGGTTTACATAAAAGAATGAGTATGAGAATGGCAACTTCAACTACTCTTACTTGGCTATATTAGCCTCTTAGCTTCAATGCTGCTAAAACACTAAAGAAGATAAGAACAGGCACCTGTTATTACACAAGAAGCATTTATTTGTCATTATATTTGAGTTCCATCAAGGGTCAAGCCTTGTGCCAAACATGCCTTGATTTGTTCTGTTCTTGGGGATAATATTGTTTGAAGTTTTGAGTTGTGATTTTTATGTTACCGATTGTGAATGTAGCATATTAATTCTTTATTTTATATGTGATTAAAATAAATAAAATGACGATTCTCATGTTTAATACTACGCGACAGGTACCATCAAATGACGAGTGTGAGACTTCATTTTCATTTATAATTATGACTATATGTTACACAAAAAGCTTTAAAATGTATTTGTATGCGATCTATAAATATACAATGAGATCCGCATGGAATAGCTTTAGAAAAAGATTATGATGAAATCATACAGATACAGCAAATGACTTGAATGCATAAATATTAGATTCCTCTTTTCAAAAACATCAGCAACCATCTTCTGTGCTGTATGCAAATGTAATGTAAGCCAGTGAAAAAATAATGAATGAGGAATATTTTCTCTTTCCTCTCAGACCTTGTCTGAGTTCTCAGAGAAGATTTTCGCAGGAGACGAGGTGATTCAGGTCAACGACCAGATCGTGGTGAGTTAACTCAATTACAGAAGATTACCGTCATTGGTCTGAGTGTAATATCACAAGCCTTCATTTACATAATTACTATTATAGATGCAGAGCAGCCAAGAGGGAGCGCAGCCAGAGATTTGGCAAGAGTCACCCCTGTGTCATTTGTTTGTGTGCGGTTTGTTGTGCTTTAAAGGGGTATGACTAGCTTTTGTTGGTCACATTGCAAGGAAAGTAAAAAGAAGTGTAAAGGTGTTATAAAATAAATATTTAATATTTCTGTTATGAAATGTGTATGTTATCCATATTATTAATGTTTATTGTGAATATTTTAAGTGTCAATTAATGGGAATAATTAGATTTCCATCCTTTGTGGATTAATTAAAATATATTTTTCCTATTCATTTACAATAAATATATTCACAGTGCACATTGTTAGACCGTTTAATGTGATTATACATTTGGCTTCTGAAGGTGTTGTACTAGCCTGTTTTTATGGAATCCACTGTAGCTGCCTAAAGGTTACGTTCAAGATGTTAATCAGCAAACACTTATTTAAAAAAAAAAAAAAAAAAAAAAAAGTTTGAGGATGTTTCCTCACCATTTGCTAGCTCTTTCCAGTTTGTTTGCGTGTTTGAAACCTGTCTAGTGTATCAGGAGTTTTTTAAACAACGGAACTTTACTCTTTTAGATTACTTATGGTAGAAATCTCCAAATTCGGAAACCGCTAACTGCCTCAATGTAAACACAGACCAAAAGTGCTACAAAACTCAAGTTAAAAATGAGTTTCTGTGGTAATTCAAACAGTGACTAAAAACTTACAGACAATTTTAAATTCAGCCACATAAAAAAACAACAATGGTTTGTTTCCTCAATCATATCATTCCACCCTAAAAGCTTCTGAACATTAACAAACCAGAGAGAACAGTGTTTCCCCACAATCGTAGATTTTCCCTTTGTGTTTCTAAATTGTAGCTATGGTGTCCCAGGTGGTGGTTGCTTTGTTGTTGCTAAGCATTTGCAAAGGCATTCCACACTAACAAATGCTAGTGTGTTTACTGTAATTATTCTTTCTGCTCTGGGTTCTAGGTTGGCTGGAACAGGAAGAACCTGGTGCAGAAACTTCAGGAGAACCCGAAAGGAGTGACTTTAGTCCTGAGACGAGCTCCGGTGTCTCTCCGACGGAAAGAGAAAACTGAATCTGTTTCTTCAGCCCACAGTAAACCAACAGAATCTGTGTACTCTGAGGTGAGTCTGATCACCGTCTGAACTCACATCCACGTATTAATATACTCATCTAATCTCAGCCTGACGATAGCTGTTTCCATCTAAAGATGGAAATGGTCTGTAATATGTTAAATGTGTTATAGTTATTTTATGTTCTTTTATATCTGCATATACACATTAATTTGGGGATCTGGAGCCTACCAAACTGCACACTGAAACAAAGCATTCGTTGTACGCAGGGAGTTGGGGTAATATCTTTTATTACAGGATGTCAGTAATGTTTATGGTGGATTTGCACTGGATGAGAAATCTCTGTGAAAATGACAGAGATGGCTGTGGCTACTTGATTCATGCATTGCCATCACAAAGTGGATGAGACACAGCAGGTAGTGTCGTAGTCACACAGCTCCAGGGACCTGGAGGTTGTGGGTTCAAGTCCTGCTCCGGGTGACTGTCTGTGAGGAGGGTGTTCTCCCCGTATCTGCATGGGTTTCCTCCCACGGTCCAAAAACACACGTTGGTAGGTGGATTGGTGACTCAGAAAAGTGTCCCTAATTGTGAGTGTGGGAGTGAAGGTGTGAATGTGTGTGTCACCCTGTGAAGGACTGGCGCCCCCTCCAGGGTGTGTTCCTGCCTGTTTGTGATTTTGGCTAGGCTCCAGACCATGAACTGGATGCACATTTACAGACAATGAATGAGACTACTGTTCGGAGAACAGCCTTCCCACCAAAACTATCTATTAGTTAACCACCTAATTTTTCTAGTCCTTCATAACGAGTAAGATGGCAAAAAGCTTGACCAATCCTTCACACGGTTATGATAACTGATATTTTAAACTGTTTAATGGTATCTTAGAGTAGCAAAGTAGGTTCATAACACACATATGGAGTCTGCTATTGTTCACAACCTACCTACAACTTCCAGAAACATCTCCCCACTGAGTGAACCTTTAGGTCGTTTTGTGGATTTGAGCAGCAGCTGAACTTGTATTTGAATCGAATATTTCATCATTAAAGCCTCCTCCAGCTTCTCTATTCTCAGGATAACCCATGGAACACTCAATTATGACGGATTACTCATACACACATAAATTCAACAGGATTAATACATCATAGGTTTATTTTTATTTCACGTCCTTTGTTAAAATTACATTATCGAAGTTCCACGTGTAAAACTAATCCCTAGTTATTCTGATTTTGTGCCGATTATGTGTGTATTTACAAGTGCCAACATTTTAATGTTGCCCCGCCTCCTTGTCTGAGTATCTCCAGTCACAATGCTGGATACAATTTTATGTGAGAATGGAAACATGAGGTTAAATGGAGCAAAATGCACACAAAAAAAAACTACTAATTAAAAGTGGCAAAAAACAAAAATGGAGAAGAAAGAAAACCAGCTGGGGATGGCTAATGACCAGCAATCTGCTCCTCGTTCCTCACTCCTGTGGCTCTTGCTGAAGTGACTCATGCTGTGGCTCATTCTCATTTAAAGGAACAGGCTCTGAAACTGGTTACTCTGAGCAGGGCTGTTTATATATTATATAATGATATAATGAGGATATAATGAGTTCGATCCATGTGGTATTTAATTACCGTTGCATAGCAACAGAGCTGATTGTGTCATATTTGGTCACTGCACATTGACAAATAGTTTTACTGTGTTCGACACTGAACAGTGTTGTTCTATTGTTGTTAAGAGGCGGGAGTTACATGTCCTCTGTAGTTTCTGTCCAGAGGGACAGTCACTATGGCAACTCTGACTTCCTCTTCAGACCTCAGAGTCATTTCCATGTCTGCTGTGTATATATACGTATGTGTGTGTGTTTCAATCCAGATCATGATGAATCTTGTGATTGTTTGATGGGGTTGAGCATTTTATTATTTCATGTTTCTATTAATTGAGTTTTAAGGGATGTGTTTACTCAATCAAACCTGGAATCCCCTGTGGGCTAGGGGGAAGTTCAAAATGTCTCTTAACTTTCAAAAGATAACACATGACTCTCACACTCTCACTATCTTCTCACACACACACACACAGCCATACCATGGTAGGAAATGTTATATGTCTGTTGTTAAGGCCAGATATTTGCACTCATATGCTACAAGTCGGTCATTTAAACAGCAAACTCTAAGCCCCTCTCTGTTCATTGTGTGTGTCCATTTTTTACTTAACTGCAACTGACAGTTAAGAAGGTTTTCACATTAGTAAAGTTACTATTTTGGAAATGCATGGTTTTTCTTTGGACAGTGACGATTTGATAACACACAGTATGGTAGTAATACAGAAGACATACAAATACATGTGTACGTGTGTGTATGCTTTTATAGCCTTTAGACCTCCAGTGATATGTACCTAAGGGAATAAATCAACACAAACACACAGCACCACACATTCTCTCCAAAGCAGAAGTGCTTCTTGTTGTGGGCGTCTGATACTTTGCCTGTGAATGAACGGAAACCCCCCTTCTATCTTTTCTCTCAGAGGGAAGAGGAGGATGTAGAGGAGGGGAGAAGCAGAGGCTCTGTCTTCGAGAGAGTGGCTTCATCCGTCCGCTCCAACACATCCAGGTGAGTTTACCTGAGCTCACACTCAACTCACATGAGGTCTGCTGCTCCACACTCTCCCACACAATTTGTAAAAAACCACAACCTGGGGAAGTGTGGTGTACTGTACATATTTAAAAAAAAAAATAAAAATTACTTGGTGTATCAGTAGCTTCACACAAACACCTGCTGCTGCTTCACACTCACAAACACGCACCTACGACCACTCTGCTGCAATGCTTTCCCTTCTCAGGTGAGTTTTGAGACGTCTTGTCTGAATCTACCTGCTGCCTACGGCTGTCACTACTTTGTAATATTTGTAAAGCCTATGTTAAATACCTCTGGACTTATTACATACAGCTGTCATGGTGTTTTTATTAGATGCACTGTAAAATGGTTCTGACCTTTAGAAAAGAGTAACTTGGCTGGTTTAATTTAATAAGACAGATCATTGTTCAGTTAAATTACTAATAGAAGCGCTTGCATATACTTTGTTGGTGTCATTTGTGGTCTGTTTACTGCTGATGTGACTTGGGGATGTATATAGTGTATTAGATGATATACAGATAATATTAGAGGTTTTATGGTGTATTATACTTCTGTTATTGGTGACTGTATTAGGTGTAGTTTTCCCAGAGAACTGTAAATGGATTGGACATTAGTACGATTTTCTTTGAGTTTGTACCCCTTAAGGCACTGTGTTGACGTAATTCTCTGAAGGTAATTGTCCTGATAAGCTGAGCATTTTGGTTTCCTTTGTTCTGAGGATTATCTCTGATTGTTGTGGGGTTTTTTCCCCCTCTCATTCTCTGTCGCTGAGTGTGTAAGACCTATTTAATCTTCTGTGACTTTCGGTGGTGAAACAGTAAGCTTGGGTAATTTTGTGGCTGAGAGACTTATGTATTATACCTCGAAACCTTATACACTGCTATATAATCATTACATACTGCTGTCATGGTGCTGTTACCTAAATGCTAAATGTACATGTTATTAGTATGTAATTGGCAGGACTTCATGTGGGTTCTAGATAGTACCAGGTTTATTATTAGTTACTACCTTCAGTAAACATTAACTTATATTTTTGGTTTTCTATTATAACACCTGCAATTGTCATTATACAACATGCAGCTGGCTTACATGCTTATAGGTTGTTGAACTCCTGTATGAAAAACACACTGAAATCATAGCGATGTTCTAATCCACACAAAGTATCATGAATAGATACTGAATTAGTGAAGCAGGTTGCTTTTTATTCTCTAATTAGTGTTGAGTAGAACATGAAACACTTCTTAGTTTATTAGTCAATTATTAAACTAAATTAATTAAATATACTCTCATATGAATCTGGAATTATCTAGAACCCACATGAATAAAAGTGCTGCCAATTACACACTAATAACATGTACATTGGGGTAATAATTCATGCTCAGTAATTTACATAAGTGTCCAAACAATGTGTTTATTTTGCCTTGTTACAACTACATAACACATACTTTTCACAAATCAGACACCCAGTTAAGTCCTAATAAAGATCACAATGAAAAAAGCGAATAAATCATTTATAAATATCTAAGAACAAGACCTTAATGAGCTCCTAAATTGTGTTCCGTAAAATAGTGTTGCCTTTTGATATATAAAATGTGATGTCTACAAAGTGTGTGTGTTTTTCAGGGTCTCGGCTCCTCCCTCTGATGGGCTGCAGCTGAACTTGCAGGACAACTCAGAGCTGTTGGCTGATCACAGCTTTGATGGATCTCACACAACACCGAGCCAACAGCAGCAGGCTGGTGAGAGTCAAGACCACACAAAGACTGAAAAACAAGCAAAATTATGCTTTTCCTTGTTCGCTGTTCATTTTTTTCTGCTGTGGATTAGAAATACCACTGCCATTAAGATTTTAAGTTGTAAACTTTATTTATGTTGATCTTAAGCCACGCTATAGCTGTTTCTTTCTTGTTTTGTTGGATTTCAAACGGTTCCATACTTGTTTTTGTGAATTTTATACCATGCTGCCTCACTGTAACAATTACCTTTTCTTCATATTTTGATTTATTTGATCCCAAAAGCAGCAAATAAACTGCATAACTACATAATTTTTTTATGAACCATAACATTTTGTCATTCGCTCTTAATGCTGTTCTTGCTAAAGCTTATAATGTATCTACATTGATTTCATGCTGCATATTTAGTTGTTATCTAGTGAAATATAATACAAATTTAGATACACAATATGTAAACCTTTCTGAATGTACACATACTTCTGCTGTCTCTGTATGTTCAGGCTCTGTTGCGGCGTTAGAACACAGTCCTGTTGCTGTGCAAAGGAGTCCATCCAAAATCAGTCTGGACTCAAACCGGTCCAGAGTCGGCTCTTGCCCTGAGATGGTGGGCCACACAGTGAGTTCAACCAGGAAAATACCCAGTCAAAAGATTTGTACTTTCGCACTAATTATAGATTTTAATTTTTATTTGACTACACATCAGTCTCTACATGGTTTGTTTTTTGACAAGTCTTGTCCGAATATGGTTTTGGTTATGTTGACTGTTCTCTTGTTTCTCTACAGGAGGAGAAAGAGAACAAAGCCAGCTCCACTAAAGGTAACATAGCATATTAATCTAAAGAAGAAACCCAAATTAGACATGAGCGATATGGCCAAAAATCTTATCACAATAAATTTATGTATATTGATCAATCACTATATTTATCACAATATATAATTTTGTAACACTGTGACAATTTTTAAAGGACATCGTATACCGTATTTACATTTTTATTATCAGAACCTAATATATAATTATTATGCACATTACTCAAATCCATTAGGAGAAATTTCACTGGAACAATGTAAATAATTTATTTCCCCTACTCAGATAATGAACAATATAATAATATGATTAAAAAAGTAATCTGTTATCTTTGTCTTGTGTCATGATAATGTCAAGCATTTAAAGATATAGAAAGACCAACCATATTAATTAAGAAGATAAAAGAATAAATAAAGAAACATTCCCAAATGGTAAACTGTAAATGTATTGCACTTAACCCATTAGAAGGCCTGTTACACTGGGGAAACGAGAACACTTACAGTTCAGCACTTGGGAGTGTTTATTTTTGGGTGCGTTTATTTAAGAAGAGTGGCCTGATCTATGGCGCTGGATCCAATTCAACAATCGCAAGTGGAAAACATATCTGTGTGAGAAAAAGAAACTACTTCACTTTGTGAACAGTGCTTTCAAGAAAGGGAAAACATTTCATTGGAGGAAAATAAATCTAATGTGAAGAAAAAAATAACCTTGTACAAGAACAGGAGATTATAACCTGTTCATATTTAATACATACCCTTGTTCATATGGTTTCTTACATGTCATAATAAAGTGTGCAAAAATTATCTCATCAATTAAATCATTTCATCGCCCAGCACTATTGAAGATATTCACTTTTAGTGTGCTATTTATTTACTTACTTACGTATTTATTTTTTATGAATATAAGTGACTTTTGATCAAGTCCACATGTTAAAGGAATGTTCTTTGGTAATATTGTGTGATGTGACTCATCAGGTACTCGGACGGCGATGAGTCGCAGGAGAGTCTCGTGCCGGGAGCTGGGCCGCCCGGACTGTGACGGATGGCTGTGGAAGAAGAGGAAAGAGACAAACATGTTCATGACTCAGAAATGGCAACGTTTCTGGTTTGTACTCAAGGGGGCCACCATCTACTGGTACACAAGCCAACAGGTCAGTTCATACGCTTACATATGCTTTTTTTTTTTTTTTTTTTTTTTTTTTTTTAAACAAGGACATGATTTGCAATTTCTATTTACTATGGAGTCAATTTTTTTTTTTTTTGTAGAAGGCTAAGGTTATTTATTTACTTATTGTGTGGCACAAAGGAATGTCAATAGCTAAGAGCCAAATAAGTGTTAAAGGCTGAATTGAAGTCTTAAAAATGAATGTAAAAATAAAAGAAACTAAATCATTAATTCCTGTTCCTATAATAATATAGGAATATATATTAATTCCTATAATATTCCAGACCAATTTAACCAACATTTATCACACATCAACCAAGCAGAGGGAGATCAAGATATTTTCTACTGTAAACAAACAAACACTTCTTAAGAATTATTATTATTTTACTGAAAAAAATATATAATATAAAGTACAAACCCCGTTTCTGGAGAACTTGTTTTACGTAAAATGAAATGCAAACAAACCTGTAATTCAAACACTTCCTGTGTTTTTGGTTGACTAAGTTGTATAAACAGTTTTTGAAATGGAATTCTTCAGCATACCTGGTGGAAAAAATGGGACGTGCGTAATAAGAGTGAAATGTTTATGGAATTTTCAAGCCACAGTTTTTAAACTCTATATAAAGGAAACAAACAATGCAAAAAATCCAAGAAATAAAATGTATGTTAACTTCAAGCTCACACTGTTATTTATGACCAGTATAAGGAAAACTAGTACAGGTCGCTGAAGCATCGCAATGATTCTGAAGCTGTAATTGTAATGTAAAAATACTACATAGTGTTCCTTTAGTTGATTAAGTCCTTTCTCACTTCATATTTATGTTTGTAGTTAATCTAACACAGTAATTTTCAAACAGGATAGAGACAGATGTGAGCAATTTGGATTTTATTATAAAAAGTGCAAAGCAAAAACAAGAAAAACATCCAAGATCAAGTTCGAGAAATACTCCAGAGCTCAGAAAAACAAAATCCAGAGGCAAAATATAGAGAAACTAAGCAAGAATTCTTTACATGACAAAATGGAAGAAAAAACTCAGCTGAAAGAAAACTGACATTTTTCATATCATTGGACTCCTAAAACCCAGTTTAACAGTGCCGCACCTCTTTCACCTTCTGATACAAGTGCTAAGAGCCGCTTTGAGCCATGCTGTTTTCACCTATAGTCTATTAAAGCACATAACTGATATTACATTGACCTCTTCTCATTTTTATTTCTTTCAAAATGCCATCAATATCAAAAATTTAAGCAAGATTTTGCCTTATGCCCCTAGAACAGAGGAAGGACCAGGGGCTGAGTTTCTGTGGTAAAAATCATAGGTGGTACTTGCAGGTTTTGGTTTGATAATGGGTGGTTCTTTGTCTAAACATTTAGGTGAAATGATATGTTTGTGTGCAAAAAAAGAAAGTTTGTACATGGCTGAATTTACCTTGTCTGTATGTTTTTATTCACTGTGTGAATTACTACTGAAACTAGTGGTAATTTGAATAGTTTGGTTTTGTAACACTGGGTAATACAGTTAGTTATCTACTAGATTCGGAAACATTCCACTTTAAGTAATCTGAAACAGCAAAAATAAATAAATATTACCATCTATGGACAAGGAATAGAGCAATATCCTCATATTGGTTTATTATTTTCAACTTTTGGGGTTCTCTCCATTATAAAGCCGCATACTACAGTTTTTTTGACAGGTTTTGTGAACGCAAACAGACTGGAGAGCAGCAAATGGGGATGAAACATCTGAATTATATTTAGTTTTTTTTGTTTTACTAAAACCATGCATGTCGACTTTAAGTACAGCAGATGGGAGAGCTTGGCACTACATGAGCTACATTTACACCCATGTTCTTTTGGGTTTGTAGAAATCATTTGGTCTTCACTGAGAATTGCCCAAGGCTAAATTCTGTAAAGCAGCATGTTAACAAGCTGTTTACTGAAAGCTGGTTTCATACCTATAGGGACAGTAAAGAATCTCAGATTTTTATAGCGTATTTTAATCAGATTTTGTCTGCTGTACTATGTAGCAGTTATACTGTGGCCTTTAAGGCTTTTGGTTTCATGATCATTGGCCCTACAGTGAAGATACAACTGAATGTTTCAGTATGAAGTTGTTGCAAAGCCAAAACACTTTCAGTAATATCTGGTTTTAATAACATGGTTTTTGTGTTTTGATTTTTAACATGCCTTTACCATGGGTATTAAAGTATGTTTCCAGCTGAGAGCTGGCCCTGAGTTAACTACCTTATTTTTAAAGCAGTCTGTTAATGTTTTAGCTTGATTTTTTTTTATTCTGACATTTTCAAAGTTCTGTTTTTAGCTGTGCATTGTATTTTAGATGTGTGTAAATTCTCTGGTGTGTACAGGAGGAGAAGGCAGTCGGCTTGGTGAAGATTGGCAGCTACAACATCGAGAGTGCTGGAGAGCACAAGAGGAAATAGTATGTTCCAAAGTCATTTACCTTTAGATAATTTAGACATTTGATAAATGCTCTTATCCAATGTCACTTACAATTATAATCATGTTATAAATGTAGAACAGTGCAGCGTTAGCGTGTTGCCGAGAGACACATGGGATTCTTGGGAAACATTTGTCTGCTCTGTGGATACCAGTGATGTTACACTACTTCGAATGTCACAAAACAGTCACACAAAATGATGCAAACCTGCGTTAAAGCACAGGGACTAGGCCCAATGAAATGGGCCCTTTAATGCTTTTCTTTCTGCTAGGTAACTGTAGACAAGCCACTTCACAGTCCTGATGCCAAAAATAATAGGTTACACTTCTATAGTGCCTCTCACATGCCCAGGGATTCCCAAAGAAAAGTATAGCTAATATTCATTATTATACTAAAATGTAGAACATGACATATAAAGAAAAACTGTCCGTTTCCATTGTCAGTGTCTTTGACTTCAGTGTCTTTTGACATTTTTCTCATGTGTCATCAGGAAATAAACACACACTGTACAATGACTGATTGTTTTAATTTACCACACAACATTCTGTTGATTAAAGTTACTATTAGAATTAACCAGTCTGTCCTTTCCCTCTCTTTCACTCTCTCCCAGTGTGTTCAAAATGTCCCACCCACGATTCCAGAGTTTTTTCTTCGCTGCTGAACATGTTACCGACATGAGCAAGTAAGTTTATATGCAACACAATGGAATAATTAATAATAATAAAAATGGATATTTGTCATCATTTTATATAGGATGTATAAAAACTCAATTTTATGGAGGTGGTCTTTGAATTACACTGTAAAAAGCCTGATATTCTGTTTTAAACATGGTAGCTGCACTCATGTTAGGGACCCACGCTATGTAAAATAAACTGGTTCATTAGTAATCAATCACTCTGTGAGCTGTTTAACAACATGAGACGAATCACTGGAGAATGACTGATTGCTCTTAACTTGTTCTTATTGTTAAAAGTAGGGCTACGACTAACGATTATTTTTATAATCAATTAATCTGTTGATTCTTTTTCTCAATTTGTTGGTTTATTTTAAATAATATATAAAAACACAATACTTAAATAATTAAATATATATATAGATTGCAGCATTTTAATTAAATGTAATGAACAATAAACAAAATACAAAATGGCGCTTTTGTTTTAAACAAAAAAAAATGACAATATAATGATTTAAATGATATTGTGTAAAAAAACAAAAATAAAAAATGCACATACATTATTTGGCACAGTTTGAAATATTGCAATACTTGGTAGATTATGAAAGTAGAAGTACAGTATGCTGAGGGTCTGCATTGCACTGCTGACACATCACCCCCACCCATTTACTCTCACCCACCCTTTCCTCTTTCTAAATTCATTTTCATTACAGAGCAAAAATGTTAATGCCTGATGTTCTGGGCTAAGGCTGGCTCAGTCCTCTAACACAAGGAATAACAAAGCAAAATGACACGACATGACATAAAATGAGTTCATTTGCTGATAGCTGAATTGGGCAGTGGAGCTTAGCAAGGACATCATTTGGAGCTTTAAGGACTGACCTCAGCATCTTCAACTGGCTATTCCAGTGGATGACATTAGCAGGTTGAAGTTTGTTCATTCTCTTCAGGACCTCTGTAGCATGGGTAGATTTATGACAAAAAGCAACAAGTTTCTGGACCCTGCCCAGAAGGGTTTTTATTGAGCCAGCATCATCAAAGGCATCACGCACTACCAGTTGGAGACTAGGAGCAAAGCAAGATTGTCCCTCTGGTGGAAAGTACATAATCTCCTCTTCTACACTGACCACTTCTAGATCACAGGTGTCATCCTCCTCATCCTCACTGTTAACATGAACTGGTGGAAACAGTGAATGTCATTATCATATTGGATGCATTGTCAGTTACAATGAATGACACCTTGTTCTGAATATTGTAATTGCCCACAACATCATCATTCAGTTGTGTCTCCCTTTAAAACGCTGACAGCTCAGCATTATGCTCTGCAAATTACAATCAACCAGGAAATGGCCCATCATTACAAAAAAAGACCTAATTGGTCGATTTGACCATAAATTGATGGTCAGGCAAATATGGCCAGCTGTCAGATTAGCTAGAAGTGCTTTCACAGAATCCGAGCATTGTGGAACAAGGCTCTCGCTGAGAGTTCTTCAGGCATTGTGAATGAGGGTTGGGCCCGTTGCAAGATATTAATGAAATCCTTATTTTCAACAGTAGAGAGGGGGAGGAGACCATTTGAAATTAATGGAACGATGCTATCTGTCAGAGCTACTTGATGTGTATTGGTTGATGACCACTTAGAAGTTGAAGTTGGAGGATGACTGTCTTCATCTTGATTTGGTTGGCTCGAGCCACTGCTGGATGCAGACTCCAGCAAGATTTCAGGGTGTTTCTTCTGTAAGAAGGAAAGCCAATCAATATTCTCCCAGTCCAAAGACTGCTCATGCTTTGGTTAAAAGTGCAAGCAAGTTTTTATGTTATACTACAATTACTTTTGTACTGCAAAGATTATTGGATTCTCTGCCTCTCTATAATGCTGTGCCCAGACCCCTGCCTCTAAGGCTACTTTGCTTTCACATTATATGCCAAGATTCATAATTTGGACACAAGCAAATGAGAAACAGTGTGATTAGATAGTCATTATAATTTTAAAAGAGAGTAGTTTATAAGAGAATATTTTACATGTTTCAAGTGATGAGTAAAGTGTAATATATTATTGATTGATTCACAGTTCCCAATGCAAATACATGCCATGGTCATAAAAAAAAGATGGATCACAAATCTGTAAACTTACCTGGAGGTGCTGTTTGAAACTTGAGGTAGCCTTTATGGAATCACAGACTGGAGCACTGCAGTAATTGCAGATTGCTCTGTGGTTTCCATGTGTTGTGGGAAGTTGGCTCATTCAAATGAATGAGCACAGATGTCCTTTTACGCATGTTATCATTTTGCATATTGCTGTAATTACAAGAATCTAAAGTACAAACCAGATCTGGCCCTCAATTAGCTTATTTCACTAGAGTGTACTTCAAACAAAATGTCCTAAATGTTTGGACAACCATTTTGAAGACTTGGATAAAGCAAGATATTCTGGAAAATGAAGTGTTGTTCTATAATTTTCCACAATTAAAAGGTTATTACAATTTTCTACTTTCTGCTTTATATGGTATGGTTTTTAATGTTCATTTGTAGTTTTAAAAAAGGCCTATTTAGTATTATAAAATATTGTGTCCTTAAAATAATATCTGTGAAATTCATGTTGTAATCATATGCAATATATACTGAAAAGCTTCATTGTTAAATACACCTTAATTATGTATCTTGAATTTCTTTGAATTTCATGGAATTCCAATTCTACTTCCTGCACTTCGGATTTGAATTGCAATTCTGCTTCCTATTTGCAATCTCAATTCTAATTCATGAACTGAATGGGAATATAGGGGTCATTCTCAATTCAATTTTTGTTCAACCCTAGGTGTATGTCGAAAATTTTAATGAGGGTATAAGGTTCCTGATTCTCTGTTGAATGAGAGTGTAATTACTGTATGATGTAAGGGGTATTGCACTAATTTAGGACCCGGACGGAGCTGCTCTACTGAGTTAAAAGGCGCCATCTGTAACAAATTTACTGTACTTCATCATAAAATGTCCAGGGTGTGTGGTCATGTATTAAGGAAACAGGCTAGATTGAAGCACTAACATCCCCTAGAGATGGGGGTGGAGGCAGACAGCTCTCCACTGTTTTGAAACTGTTTTATAGTTCCCAATTTAAATGCTTGTTGTCAGTATTACAGATTGCTCCTTTAACAATAACAGTTTTAAATTGAGTTGTGTTTGAGCAATACAAAGGTCCATAATATGGCGGCTAGTCTGTACTGTGATGTAAGCTGCAACCCATGAATGCATAAGACCTTGGTCCTAGTGGGTCAACTCATTGTACAAATGCATAAATATTATTCTATGGCCTTTTGAGTCTCAAAGTTCTTTAAATTCGAATGAAGATCAACAGTGCCTCCTTCTGGCTGTTACTGCAAAAACTTTATTGCAAATCCAGTGGAGAGGAATCTCTGAATAATTGCCAAGTTAGGTTAGACTTTGTGGTCAGACCCTGAGCTGCTAATATTTTGGTCTAGTTTTGTTTTGTTTTTCCTCACCACAGTGTTTTGAAAACAGTAGCCATTGTTTTTATTATGTTTCCATAAGCTAATTCATCACCACTGATTTATGTTAAATAATTAAATAAAACCCACATTACGCTTTTATATATCACACTGCTTTTACACGGTCTGTAGTTGTGAAAATACTATAGACAAAGATAATAACACTGATCCAAATACACCATGTTTACTGGGAAGGACTTAGCTTGAGCTAATGATTCTAGAAGGCAACAAATACATACATACATACATACATTTTCTTTTCCGCTTCTCCATTTCAGGGTCGCGGTGAGGCAACAAATACTAAAAGATATTACTATTAACTAGTATCTTTAATAACTAATCATAACAGCAGTGTTGCATAAAGCAGCAATATAATTAATACAACATGGCTATTTTAAATAAAAAATAGTGTGTAGAAAAACAACAAAAACTTTGGATATAAAAAGCATCTGTTAAAATCATTATTATGCAGCTGAAAAAAAAAGAAATATATGAGGAGACAGATCTACAGTAGATCTGTTGGTACAAGCCTCATTCAGGAGAGAATCCACAGAGGAGAAAAATGTACAGCAAATCGGACATAATCTACCAATTAATGTCCGCCGATGAGTCCACATTCATAATAAAGTGATTTGTATGATGCAGCCAATACAGAGTGATACACACAAACACTTTAATTAGAATTAGTTAACTTTTTTGTTTATTAAGTACAGAATGAGTACAGTAGGAAGAACCAGTTGGTTATTTGTGTTTTTGCCTCCAACAGATGGATCAACTGTCTGATCACAACTATTCAGAAATATAAAAAACTGCAACAGAATCCTCCAGCCAGTGAACACGGTATGTGGAGCTTTTTTGTTTGGTGTTGTATGATTATAAATGTAAAAAGATAATAAAATTGTTCTGTATTATAAAACTCATAGTATTTTTTTTGTATTTTCAGGTTTAAAATCCTCATTACTTTATTGGAAATGAATAATAATTGGGGATTTGGGGCTTGTGTTTTTATTTATTTATTTACTTTTTTTTCCTCTTTAAAAGTTTTCACATTCATGATTCAATGAAGATTCCACTCATATTTCTCCTGTTTTGAATAATTCAATAGCAAAAATGTATCCCCGCTACTTAGCCCTAACCTTGAGGGTAGGGTGTCTCAATTCTTGTTGGGTAAGAGCGGTAGGGTCAAGGTCAAGAGGGCTATATACCCCTTGAAACAAAGGGCAATGAACACCTTTTGGAATTCCTGCCAAGATGGCCACAAATTAGACCAAAAAAGCCACACATGCCGCACTAGTTTCAGTGCACTGTGTCCCCTTATTTCATAACAAGCAGAAAACATCCCTAATTCTTTGCCAATGTCTTGGAGTTTCCAGTTCCACCTTCAATGGCAAAGGTGAAGCAAGATGCAGCAGAATATGCAGCTGAATTCAACTTCATATTGCAGTGTTAGGAGATATTAATAATATAAGAGCATGATAAATTGAAATAGGTTAAAGGCCAGAATTTCTGATATCACTGCAGACTGGCAGCAGAAGTGCTGCTCGCTCTTTGCACTGATGACGTATCATGCTCTTGAAGGGCTGTCCCATTTCGTACGGGAAGATTTTGTTAATTACAACTTGTACCTCCGCTCCAGGGGACAAGATAACACTCAAGAACAAGGGACAGGAGTAAAATTCTGAAACGGGATTCACCCAAAATCAGTAGAAAATCAGAAAAGCTAAATTGTCTTTGAGGACTATTTTTCCTCACAACACTTTGCATGTATCCCTCCACCAAGAATGGGTCTTAGGCCACAACCTAACAAAACCATCCCCAGACATCAGGCAGTGTATTCAGAAACATGTGATGACTTTCTGAGTTTAGAAACATTAAACTGTTCAGACGTCTGCTTCTATTCACCACCACTGTGAACAATTCTTGTGTTTGTCCTGACAGAATGTTACAGTGAGACAGAGTCAGAGGAGGATGGATCCAACTCTCCGCGGACTATAAAGAAAAAAGTCTCCACGGTAATGGCACACAGAAACAGCTGTAGATATGTTGGACTGATTAACACACCTCCACAAATACATGATCTCTAAACAATAATTATTTAATGTCTGTAATCAAAAGGCAGCGCACATGATTTTTTTCTGTTTGTGGTAGAAGGCCCAGTCCAATACACTCCCTCGGACACTGGGGAGGAAAAGCAAACCACCAGGAGGCGTTGGAATGACCACTTCCCCAGCAGGGGGCACCAAAACTACAGGTTTGTGTGTGTGTGTGTGTGTGTGTGTGTATGTATATATATATTTGCACAGAGCAATTAGACTCAACCCTGAAATCTGAATTCATCAGAGTCAGTAAAATAGGCATTAATCAGAAATATGTGATTGGAAGATCATGTATTTATTGGATCTTTTTGCTCTTTCTCTCTCTCAGGAGCAGAGGATGAGATGGGGGAGTTGTTCAATAAACTGAAAGAGGGAGGAGTGTCTATAATTGGTCATAACCAGCCAGTCACTCACGACCAGCTGAGGAGGTCATTTATTCGCAGAAACAAAAACCCTGTCATCAACGAGAAGATCCACACACTCCGAGCACTGCAGAGCACACTCAAGGTGACACACACACAGAAACACACTTCTCCTTCCACTCACTGGCCACTTCTTTAAAAAACACCTCCTTTTTTATTTGCACATACTGGCTACTGTAATATAAACATCTTTTTACTTTCAATCACTTGACACTTTTTAGAAACTTGTATGATCTTGTGTGTCCGTTCACTTGTCACATGATTAGAAACCCCTGATTAGAGCTAACCCAGCATGGTGCTGAGCTGTCCAACCACTTCAAAAAGATGTTGGAACTAGCCATACATTAATAAAGTGGCCAGAGATTATATTTGTATGAATCATGCAGTTCATTATCATTTTTGGCTGTATCTTTTAGGCGAAGGAGGCTGAGCTTCTGCTCATTAATAAGCTTCTGGAAGATCAGGACTTGACGCCAACAAAATTCCGCCAGTGGAAGCAGAGGAACGAGGACCTGCACCACGAGATCGAGAGACTGGCAGCTGAAAAACAGCAAAAGAAAACCGAACCGAGCCTAGTGAAGACTGTAGACGAGGCGTGCTGTCTAAATCTGAGTGACGGAGAGCAGCTGGTGGATGCTGAGCTGCCCAGTGATGGAGAGCCTGTCAAGGATTCAAAACTGGAAAATGCCGGAAGAGCGGAAGGCAGCTCTTCTGATAATTACTTCTATATCTGAAATCATCTATCAACAGCCGGTGGGGGACACTCTGGTGGAGATATGGCTGGAAATGTGGCCCAATGCTCCAGAGGCCTACTTCCTAGACATGGATTCAGCCTAGTCTTGAGTTCAGTTGTGGCGCCAGATAAAATTCTTTTTAGTCTTGGCTTTGGCTTTATGTGGATTTGAGAGAATGGCTCTAGTTTTGCCTGAACCCCAGCATAACCCACGTTCTCAGAACCTAAAGATATCTAAATCTACTCTCAAAACTGACTCAAAAAAAACATAATGAGTGTAGTGATGTGTTCAGGACCTGTAAGAGCCTGGTAATGTTTCAGTTTCTGGACTTCAATGTTTTGAGAAGTAATGGACGTCAGTGTTGCTAAGCAACATGTATAATCAATTATTTTAAAGCTAGTTTGCATAGCCAGCTAGTCGCAAGGGCTCGTTTTGAATGAGCTCTCTTCTGTTCTGTTTTTTTTTTCCCTCTTCTCCCCCCAAGGCCCATTTTACCCATAAAGTTCATCACGACTGTCCAGATCTAAAATCACACAGACAGATCAGTACCACTAAAGGATAAAATGTCTTTAATGTAAAGGGATGGACCTTTCAGAGTTATTCACCCAGTATAATTTAAAAAGCCACACTTTTTAATTAAATTTTGGACCCTGAAGTCATGTAATTGTTCTGTAGTAAGCATCATGATCATACAAAGAATTCTGAATCTAAGCTGGATTTCACTGTGGTGGTATAAATGGATTGGATTTTTGAAAACCACTGCTATCTTGTGCTGTGGTATTCAAAATGGCTCCAAAATTGGATACTCTCATTTGCAACATCTTTAAGAATTGCCTGACATTATCATGAAAGCTCACTAAAATACCCCAAGTGGTAGTGTGGTTGGTGGCAGTCATGGCCTTAAAGAATGGAGGCAAGCTTGAGACTGGAGGGTCATTGATTCAATTCCTAGGACCAACAGGACAAAAAAAATCCATGGATGAAGTTCCCTTGAACAAGGAATCCAACCCCTAAACTGCTTTGTGTGTGTGTGTGTGTGTGTGTGTGTGTGTGTGCGCGCGCACACTAACTGTCTCTAGAGTGCATGGCTAAAACAAAAAAAAGATGCTTGTGTGTGTTTAAGTGTTCACTACCACAAATAGGTTAAATGCAGAGAATCAATTTCCCAAAGATATTAATAAAAGTAACTCTCCTTCTGAGATTTCAGTTGTTTTATCCAACAGTTTGATGAGCTAGTGTTGATTTATAAGTGTTACTGTTGCAGTTTTTTAGTTAGAATGAGTGTTTGCGTATTTGAAATGTGGATGTACAATTATTAATGGCCTTGTAACCCAGAGTCCCCTGACAATGGAGTAAAGGACATTTTATTACTGTTTGTTTGTTTACCATAAGGCGTGATAGCAGACAATTTTAAAAATCTCATTCATATTTGTCATCAACAAATCCATCTAGAGGGCGGCACAGTGGCGCAGCAGGTAGTGTCGCAGTCACACAGCTCCTGGGACCTGGAGGTTGTGGGTTTGATTCCCACTCTGGGTGACTGTCTGTGAGGAGTTGGTGTGTTCTCCCCCGTGTCCGCGTGGGTTTCCTCCGGGTGCTCTGGTTTCCTCCCACAGTCCAAAAACACACGTTGCAGGTGGATTGGCGACTCAAAAGTGTCCGTAGGTGTGAGTGAATGTGTGAGTGTGTGTTGCCCTGTGAAGGACTGGCGCCCCCTCCAGGGTGTATTCCCGCCTTGCGCCCAATGATTCCAGGTAGGTTCTTGACCTACTGCGACCCTGAACTGGACAAGCGCTTACAGATGAATGAATGAATGAAATCCATCTAGGCTTTAGAACTCCTTATAATGGGCATGATGCATGATTTCAAAGGTCTGTTAGCCATGTGGTCATCACTGAAGTCTCCAATCCCTGCTGGACCTGAACTGATGTTTAATAGTGTTCTGTAAACTTTGTCCAACAACGGAAATAAATGGAAGTCAAAGTCTCTGTAGACTTTTTATGGAAGTGGACTCAAGTATCAGAACTCTTTCTGGGGGCTGTTTTTCTGATGGACTGTCTATAATGAAATATATATAAGAACAAAGCCAACCAGAGGCGTACACTGGACATTAAAAAGGCCTTTAATTTTTACATATAATCATTTTAAAATTATATTTTTTAGATAATATATGTATTTTTAACCTGTTCTGTTTGTATTGCATGTTGTGAATATGTACAATGTTACAGAATACAGAAAAAGATTTCAATGTATATGACGCAACCTACTGATGGAGTTTCTACTGATTCTACAGAACAAATAAATATGATTTATAGAGAACAAAGGAATGATAAAATATAGTTTTACAAGTGTTGCAGTGTTCACGTTATTTTGAATAACATCTGCATGACAATGCTTACAAAATTTAAATTCCAGAATAAAGATTTTGTTTAATATGAATAATATAGTATCAATAATACAGTATTGTACAATGTCAACACACAGCACAGTGCAAAATGATCAGGCACCTGAGAAAATGAGATGTAAAAAGCTATTTATCTGAGCAGCTCAAAAACAAACAAACAAACCCTTAATACTTGAATAAAAACAAATTACATTATCACAATAAGTAGTGAAATTCTGTGTGTAAATGTGTTGGTTTGCACGTCTCTCCTGGTGGCAGTCCAGTTTTATTTGATTATCCTTCAATACGTAGTTTTACCAGTTAATTAATACTTCATTATTATAAATCAAGTGTGCTGTTTATTTAACACATCTGTATGATCAAGGAGAATATCTGGAAGCAAACTTTGTTCTTTACACCAGCACAACACATCTACTTGTATAAAATAATAATAATTATTATAATAATAAATTAAAAAAGTACTTTTACTGCTTTTGCATTTATTGTGATATAAATAAATGTATATAAGCATGCTTGTTGAGAAGATACAATTATTTTGTATAAGTTTGTGCCTAAGACTTTCGTATAATTAAACTGGTTAAAAAAAAAGTTAATTTGACACAATTAAATCATTTTGACACAATTTTGAGATTTTTTGACAAGTTAGTAATTCATAAATGCATAAAATGTATGTAATGTTATGTGCAATATTACATGACACTTGTGAAATAACGGAACGTGTACCAGCTTTTCATATTTAAAATATAGAACACAAGTAACTGAATTCCAATAGTTACAGCTTAAATATACAATGTTGAGAATACATTTAATGGATTACATCAATGGATTTATATAAATAACATTTGTTCACTTTCAAATTAAATTGCTGTGTTCATTTATTACCTATAAGCCCTTACAAAACATGTTTACAGTTCCATTAGTAGCTCCTCGGTCAAGCTGTACAACACAGCCGGAGAGAATCGTGTTTATTGTCTTGGAAACAGTATTTTATGTTTAAGATTGTAACATTGTCAAAGGCTCCTCTTCCACAGAATGCGGGCAGCACGGTGGCTTAGTGGTTAGCACATTCGCCTCTCAGTCCAAGTCCAATCTGGGTGGAGTTTCCATGTTCTCCCCGTGTCTGCGTGGGTTTCCTCCGGTCTCCGGTTTCCTCCCACAGTCCAAAAACATGGAGGGTAGGTGAATTGGCTTCTGTCTAATAACTGTCCTGGTGTGTGAGTGAATGTGTGAGAGCCCTGGGTGAAGCCGATGCAGTCCTGCAGGTGGACGGTCGTTCCTGGTCGAGAGTACGCTGTGCGCGTTTGGCTGCCGCTTCTCGCCAGTGAGTGAGTGGATTGAGTGTTCTGAGCAGTGAGAATTGTAAAGCGTCCTTGGGTGTCTAGAAAGGCGCTATATAAGTCTAACGATAGATAGGATTGTTTGAAGTAAGTCATTTTTTGATGCTGTAATACTTAAATGGTGAAGAATTTCTGAGTTTTTCTATCTTTAACCATGTTCATAACCTAATGGAGCCATTTTCCAACTCTAAATGGTGGAGCTCCAAAATTCCACAAATAAATAAGTTTGCCTCTTATAATGTAAAGAAAAGCAGGTCTTGTGTCACTGGTGCTACTATTATTTTAAGAGGATTGGTTTCAAAACAAAATGCGCAAAAACAGTTAAAACCTCTAAATATGTATTTAATATCATTGAATATCTTGTTTGTTTACACACTTTAATACTCTACTCCTTTAAAGCAAATGTTGTATACATTTAAGAAAATCTATACTATATCTAGCTAGTTGTTAGAATATAGAAAAACACAACCAAATATTCTTCTTAATCTGCTATGCATAGTGTTATTGCCCCAGTCATACTGTTTTATAATGTAAGAACAAATATTCCAAATATTCTACATTATTTAGAAGCATAGCTGGCCAGCTAACAGGCACTTGTGGTTTAGCACACCACAGCAGATGATTTTCCAGTGAAATTAGTCTCAAAACACATATATTTAGAGGATAAAGCCTCATACCTGTGAGCATAAAGTCGTGTAAGCTACATTTCTCTCTTTTAACCCAAACTCAGTGCTTAAGTCACCACTGCAGTGGGCTACGAGACTATTTTTCTCCCAACACTTTTATTGGTGTGACGTCACCAGTCAGTGAGCTCCCACAGCGCCCCCTCCACGTTACTCTCTTAAATGCACATAAATGAACTACTTGAGGTCCTCGGGTGACATCAGTCCCGAGTTACGATGTTTCGTGGTTACGACACATCTCCCATTTTACTGTATAAAGCCTTGTTTCGACTTAAGTGGTTTTGCGTCGTAAACGTCGTAATGCGAACTTCGTGTTTGTTGTGCGCGGCGGACGAATACACGGTTACGCGGCTCGGGACCGAGGAGGATAGGTGTTAGGATACGATAAGTGCTTACAGTATGTTATTTACGTACAGTATGTATGTATGTTCCGACTTACACCGAAAATTGGTTTACAAGGCGATGTAGGAACGTCGTCGAGGACCCCCTGTATATGGAATTTGACACACCACACACACGTCATAAATACTGTCCTCATTTTGAGATACCATCCATATTTTAAATACACAAAAGTACAGTATATTTCATGCAGATTTTCCAAAATCTGGGTGCACCATGCTCCTGTCCCCCAAAATGTAGATGGGATAACTTTTTATTGCATTCAGCTTTAAAGTATTCACCCCATGTGTGCAATTGCTGTGTTCACTGTACCCGATGCAAAGTCTCAGTTAAAGGGATCTAAATGCAGCTTCCCCACATATACACAACCACTCAGCATTAGGCTGTGTGTAGGCGTTTTTGACCCAGAACCAACATCCAATTTCATTGCCTTTACCTCACTAATGTTCTTGTGGTCGAATGCCATCATATCCTCACAGGACTGGCCCAGCATCTAGTATAAAGTCTGTAGTATAAAGTACGTTATATGGCTATAAGTTGGTGGACATCTGTTCAGTCAATTTGTGATGACTGAATGTTTTAGTTATGGTATCTTTAAAATGTCAGGTCTTTTAGAGTGTTCCAAGTAAGCATTGGTTACTACCTACCATAAAGGATCAAGAAAGTTAGTTTTAGTCCCTGCCAAAATGGAAGAGATGATGAATGAAAGAATACCCCATTTTTGTTCTGAATAAATCACATTCAATGTGTAGAAGCCTTTTAAAAAAAATCGACTACACTCTCATATCCAGTAATTTGGAAGTAGCTGCTGGGCATTAATAGTACACAAACAAAAAGTCACATAAAACCAAATAGGGTTTTATTAATATTCTTACACAGTTTTGAGCTTTTCATTGTTTTTAAAACATAAGAACCCATCCTTTGTTAATGTCCACTATTATATTAAAGCTTATGTGGGATTGTTTGAAAGAGAAGAATATTTTAATAAAGTCACAGTAAATATCGGGAAGATAACTGTCCCAAATATTCATATGAATTCATTAGAAAACACTCCTTATAACTTCAGGATGAGTGGGCGGGGCTAAACTTTGTGATTTCCAATACTCAAGCTGCACTCATTGTGTTCAATTCTGCAAACAGCTTGCATAACCACCTTAGAAATAACACGAGAACATGCGCTTAGGGTCACCATTTTCAATGCAAAGAATGCGTTAGAGGGATATAAGGCCTCCTTGGCACTGGGCTGTGGAGGAGTGGAACTGCATTCTGTGATATTTGATGGAGCGCCATCACACCAGACTTGCCAGCACCACCTCCAAGTAATAATATACATTTATACTTCTAGACTAAATTAATTACTTAAAATATTATTCTAATAAAGTTTAAAAACAAGCCCAAGGGACTCCATAAAGTATTTTTTATATATTCATATTCCAAACTGTCCCAAAGAAGAAAAAAACACATTTCTTCTGGTCTATACACTTGAACTACATTCGTTTTCAACACTGTTTAGTACACTTTATTCTTCATTGAAGCCTCATGGTTCTGAAACGTTAACCACTGCCCAAAAAACCTGCACAGTCTGAACCCACCTGGACCCTGATCCCGATAAAGTGATTAAGGCTCATTTATGCTCCCTTTATGTACAAAAATGAAGACGTCCAATTCAAACTAGGTAACCGTCACTGCTCCTACTTCCGTGTGTCCGTTACATTGGCGGTACGTCCACTAGAGGGCGCAGCTCAGAGTCAAAAGTTTCTGACAACACACAGCGATGGTGTTGGAGTCGGTGGTGTCTGAGGCACAACACGGAGATGGACAGTTCATTTGACTTATATCACCACTGAGAGACATTGACAGCGAAAACCGTTTCCAGTGCTTTTGTATGTCTGTCACGGGGGTCCATAACTAACGAAGTTTAACTTTTGAGTCTTGGTTCCTCTTGTTTTTCTTCTTAGAAGAAATACCCATATTTTTGGGCATGCTTCTTGACAATGTCTGTTGGAAAGTGCTACATACACAAAACTGTAATAATCCTTTAGCATTTAGCCCTCTGTAAATATACTATTATATCCAGAGCATTTACACTAAAAGTTTAGATACTTTTTTTTCAGTCCAGACAACATAGACAAATGGTGATTTTCCAGTGCATGGTCCCTACTTGACTCTGCTTGGCTTTACTCAGCTGTTTTGCTTTTTATTTAGGCAAATCTGGTATCTGAAATTACGCTGGGGTCTCTTGAAGAGGTTCAGATGCTCCTTGGATTGTGGCCGACAAAAGACTCCAGCGAGAGCAGTATGTACAACAATGAATGAAATAATTCTACTGATCTTATCTGAAACGGGGTGTGGAGCCATATCCAGTCTCAAAAGAAATCCAATACACAACAACATAATGAGTAAACAATGCTTAACCTTATGTCACACATTGTGGTTTTCAAAGTCTGCAGTTTGCGTTAGAGATGGTGGTGTATTGCAATGTCAGAGGCTACATTTCACGGAAGAGCTGTGCTAGTGAAAAAACCAGGGACTGAAAGCGTGTTGAGCCTCAAGTAGGTACCATGCAATGGAAAATAATTCATCAGTTCCTGTTAATATTTTTAATATTTATATATTTATATATAGGCAGAGATATGATGTTAAACCAACATGGTAAAAACAGCATCACCTGTTGTTAGACAATTTTTAAAGTAGTTCTACTCATCATGCAGTCCTTGGCAGGGTTCTTGAATGAGTTGTACCCTTGCTAAAATAAGCCTTTTTTTGTCAGCACAACTTAAGTTACATAGTGTGAAATTTTCACAATGAGCAGACCAAAAGAAACACTGAAAAATAATTGATTTCTTGTTCTCCAGTATAGTTAACGTTTTGGAGATACAAGATTTTCTTCCAACGGTGATGATATTAACACTTTTTCTAATACTGCAGTTCAAACAGAAACAAACATAAACAGCAGTAACTCTAGAACTGGGGTCGGTAGCCATAAAGTCTTTGTTATGATAATGTTAACTCAATTTTGCTACAGTTTTCACACATTCCGAATAAATTCTACCCCCTCCTCGCCCAGCTCCGCCCCACACCCAAGCAGCCGAAAAACAGTGATCCTGCGGGACGCTGAGTCAGATTTGGTAGTTTGTTGATGTTTGTCATGTTCTGTAGTGCAGCATTTTCTGTACTGAATCCAGGTTTTCTCAATGTATACCTCATCTGTTTGGGAGTAATCTGTGGTCAGAATTTCAAGCAGGAATGTTGCCTGTTCCAGCTCTGCTTGAAATGTCATATTTCAGTAGAACTGTGCTCCATCTAACTGCTGACCTCATAGGCCTCGGCCCTCTCCGTGTGAACCTGTTTGGGGCAAGACGGACACGTCGGGCGTCTGAACCCAAACAGCAGAGCCAGGCCCCCAAGGAGCTGTAGCCCCGCCCCCAACCAGCCAAAATACAATGACCCTGCGGGACGCAGAGTCAGGCTTGGCAGTTTGTTGATGTTCAGCCCCCGTAGCTCGGACACGCTGGATGCTAACTCTGCCCCCAGAGCCGGCAAGTGGTGAGTGTATACGGCCGCAGCAGCCAAACTCAGTAAACCCGCCAGTGCCACCATCAGGCCGCCTCCGGCAGTGACGTTCCTCAGGGGAGCATCCGTCCAACACCGGAGTCCAACACTCGCCAACATGATTCCAAACCCACACACAAACAGAGAGATCAAAACCAGGACCTGGGCTGCTCGGACATGGGAATCATGCTGGGAATAACATGACAAACACCAAGGAAAACAATCATGATTAGGGAAGTCAGTTTCAATTTTGTCAGTTTTGATTCTGTTTGATTCTAGATTAGATTTTATCTCCAGTTCTTTTTATACTTGGAGCAGTGCTATGCACTTTGGATTTTGACACACATTCTTACAAACCCCATTAGTAGAAAAGATACAATATACACAATATTTTCACTGTGTTGTTTTCACTGACAACTCTATGAACCCCATTTCCAGAAATGAATGGGCAATGTGCTAAATGTAAATAAAACCAGAAAGCAATAACCTGCAAATCATTTAAACCCTATACTTAATTTATAACAGTAGAAAGAATTATATACACACCCCCATACAGTATATAGAGCTCATGGAAACTTCCTGCTTAAATACTTCACTGAAAGTTTAAAGTAATATTTGAATTGGTTGGTTGTAGATTCAGATTCTTAGCATGTATTGTTTTCAATTGAGTTATATGTAAACATTTTGTATGATTATTTTGGCCGTTGGGGGCAGGGTGAATGAAACAACAGTGCTGATTCCTCTCTCAACATCCACAGCTAACCTCCAACTGTTCCCTGGGAGATGGGCTCTGCTAACTGCCCTTAGTTCACTAGTGTGTGCTCACTGTCATGGATGACTTAAATGTGAAGGCACAATTTCGTTGTACATTGTGTAATGACTGTAAAAGCATGTAGCTTCTTTGCTAAAACAGAAATGAGGATATCATTTACTGAATATTATCACAATTAATTTTTGTTAATTAATTAATTATCCCCCATATAAAACATACCCCACCTGATATGGACCAGACACCGGCCAGCACTCCCTGAGCTCAGAGTGCGCCACCTGCAGGCAGCTTTCCCACAAACCGTCTGAACGAAGGAGAAGGAGATCCGCCCCCTTGGCTCCACCCACAGCTTTGCCAACTCCACCCAGCCGAGCCTGTCCCTCCCTCCACTGCGGCGTGATGGCCGCTGTGAAGAGCAGCACCAATCCCAATGGGGCGAAGACGATGCCCATGACCATGGAGGCCGGGGTGTGCATTGTGGGTAATGTAGAACCCCAGAGAATTGTGTGGTACTGAAGGAGTTATTTGTTTTGGAAGAAGACCATAATCTTCATATGAGCTTATAATGAATGTCCAGGGTCCAAGGAAAACAGCAGATATATAGTTCCTTAGAAATTCAACACTGGCGATGGAAAATGGTTCTGAACGAAAGAACTGTTGAGCTGTGACGATTATTTGGATTTCAGCATATTATTTTTATACTGATGGGAAAAGTAGCTCCCCACCTAAGAAATATAGGAATATAGTTCTCTGGAAAAGGAAAATGGAACTGAAAATGACTCAGCACTCAGGAAATCCCGCTGAGAGTGGTTTATATAGTTCCTTAGAAAATTAACACTAAGTGTCCAGCTTCAATGATGATAGTTCCCACTTTCCCATGGAAAGCAGTGGTGAACTGAAAAGGCTATTCTGGCTGCAGAACTCTAATGTGGTTCCCTGGAAAAGAACTGTTGAGCTGAAAAAGTTATTTGATGTCTTGTTCTGTGAATAGTCACAGACTGGTAATGTATTTCTTAATTATAAAATTAAGAAATGCAGTATTGCACTTTATTATTTATTATTATAATTATTTTTTACCAGCATTACAGCATCCTTCTCTTCAGATGAGTGGGTGAAGTAGTTCAGAAATGGAGCGTTGCCCTGACAACGTTATGCAGATTTCTTACATATCTTGGTATGGTAATGAATGATGCAAAATATAGCTCTTCAGATATTGAGCTGCAGAGGAAAAGAGAGTTGCACTGGAAAGATCCTGTTGTTGTTGATGGTGTTTTATCAAAGGATTTTTGAGCAGAAAAGGTCAGGATACTAGCTCTCTTCATAAACAAGTGTTTTACTTCTCACAGTATGGAGGACTGTTGTTGAAGATATTTCCTGAAAAATTGTTATTTGAGCTAACAGAAAATGTTAAATGTCAGTGTCCAGCTCTTTAATGGAGGTTGGAAATAGCTCCTCATACAGGTGGGTTCTGCAGCTCCTTAGATGAAGACAGTTATTACGATTTCAGCTTCCCGTTTGGATCGTAATGAAATTTCCCTTGGAAATTAGAAAAGAAACATTGATCCAAGAAGATTGTTGTGATTTTAGTGTCCTCCTCTTGTAACCCGGGAAAGGAACAAAGACAGAAAAGGTTTTTCTCTGTCAGGCTTGCGTAGGACCCTTGAAGATCAGGGGAGGATCTACCATGGAGCAGATGTTTGCAGATATTTACATATTTTTGCAGTCCAGATGAGCGTCTTCAAACACTCGGGAGAAAATAATTCCGTCTTCTTGGCGTCGGCATGGAGGTTGAGTCTGTGTTATTGGCCACAGTGCATGCGACTGTGTGTGTGTGTGTGTGTGTGTCTCCATCGGTCCATCTATGCTCTGAGCTCACACACACAGAATGGCTCCGAGCATCCCCCCGTCACCCCTGGCAACCAGCAGAGTGGAGCTGAATGTCTGCCTGTTGCTAAGAGACGGTAACCCAGGCGATCTCGCGGCTGCGTGCCTGCTGACATGTTTAGAGCGTTTTCAGTCATATATGTTTATGCCTCCTCGCTCAGGACGGCTTTTTAGTGAGGTCAGACAGCTGGACTGACCTTGTTATCGGGCAGTACATGACTGTGCTGTTGGAATTTTGAAGCAGCTTGTATCCCAGACGGGAGGAAAAAAACAAAACATAATCTGACGTCTCGGACGCGCATTGTTGCAAGCAAATGAGTCAAACCCCCCTTTGTTTCAAGCCAAGGACAGAGAGGTTGTGTTGTAAAACTGAAAGAAATGGATGGAGCAGATGGAGTGATAGAAGCAGAAAAAGTGAGGTAACTTACAAAGGGCATTCCCAGTTCATAATTCATAAACGGCTTCAGAAACATCTTGGCATTTTAATAAAGAACAAATCTGTGTGTAATAATGAAGAGTTAATAGAAGTGTTAATACACAGTGCTATCTATATATATATATATATATATATTATATTGTGCCACATTTGTAAGGGACATGCATTTGAGGGTAGAGCTGAGTATGTGGGTTGCACCCATGAAAAATAACAGATTTGCCATTGTAACAATAGAATAAGCCATTTTGGTGCAATACAGCAGCCTTTTCTGAAAGGTGCTATATAGAATCATCTATAGCACATTCTCCATCAATCTGAAGAACTCATTTACAATGCAAAGAACCCTTTAATCATGCAAAAAAGCTCTTTACATGCTCATGGTTCTATACAGAACCATTTCCTTTAATAAAGAACCCAACACCACCAACAAAAGTGGAGACAAAATGTTTTTGCATGAGCGAAAAATGCCTTATTAGAGAAAATAGGACTCGTAAGACCCTGACCAAACAAAACCCACAACTGCTTGCTTCCTTTTCCACTCTGACAACAGCCCAAACAGCAGCCATTACAAAAAAATACATCTCTACAGGTTACATCGCTGAGGTTAAATAGGACATTTTAGCTATCCCCCGTTTACATAAGTTAACAGGTCTTATCATAAGTGAAAATACCTCTAGGATCAATAAACGCAGCACTGTTCTCCCCTGTCTAAACAACCTGAATTAGCCACAGTTCACCCCCACCTCTAGTGCATAGCAATGAGAAGTAAGGTGCAGAAACTCTTGCTTTTGCTCAGTTCTCTTGGTTCTCTTTTCTCATTTTGCCATTTTGTTTAACCACCACTATGTGCTCTCAAATAAATATGGATCCAGCGTTGTGATTGGACATACACCAATGAGGGGGTGGAACAATTGTAAAGTCTCTGCATTTGATGGGGCAAACTCAGAAATGATAAAACTCACTGTATCTCTTGTTTTGTGACTTAAGGCCCCAGCATACTTCTCTCAAAATGAAATTTGCGAGGGATGGGCGAACTGAGAGCATGGCGTCAAAATGGGTTCTAAAGTTCTGAGAACCAAAACCTGAATCCATAACAGATAAATGACATTTTATCATTAATAAAATATTTTGTAATATTGCGAGTTAAAAAAACAGGTATTTCTGTATACAATCGTCTATTTTGAGTTTAATATTCTTGAAGAACCCCTTTTCGCTTTCATTCCACCTTTTGTCAGTTGTGCTTCTCTCAGTCTCACTGTCGCTTCCAGAAGTTTCTCGCTTTTGACTTTTAATGGGGGCGGGATCTAGACAGCCATTGGCTGCTGAAGTTAAGCCCCACCCACCTATTCTGCACACTCTATTTTAACCAGTTAGAAGTCTGACTCTAAGCCTCTATGATGAACTGTGCATTACTAAAATACATAATCGTTAAACATATATGGCTTACCTGTTTTGCCGGTCAACAATTTTCCAATAAGGGTAAGATTAGCATCCTCTCTGTGACGTAGCAGGATGTGCAGAATGTGCTGTTCTCTCCATGAGTTTGACACAGTTTGGGTGTCTTTATAAGTGTTTGTATCATCTAACCTGCTCCTTAAAGTGTTGTGACACGGCTCTTTTGTACCGACCAGCGAAAGGCTTTGTGTCCGCGGAGTTCAGTGTGCAAAAACAACCAAACGAACAAACAAATAAACCCTGACTTGGGTTCATAGGAGCTCCACATCCCCAAATAAATGTGCACATGAAGGGGTTTCTTTTATCATAAATATGTCTCTTTTCAAATGAATATTATGTTGGCCTTTGCACACACACGCACACACACATGCACAAAACCAACTCGTGATATATGTGACAATGTGAAATTCCTTTAAAACTGCAAATTAAATTGTCGTCGCCTTGTCACCATCATGTAAACACAGTGTTAAATACCAGCCAAGAAATACAGACACGCTGGCGTCATGGAAACCACGAAACAAGCACCCTGCATTATAATGTCCAAGATACACAGGATATTCATCTACACACACATTCTAGTGTCTACACACAGCTGTTAAATCAACATTTGATTTGTTTGATTTGTCCTGAGTAAAACCTTGTTGGTCCAGAAACTGAAAGACAGATGCTTCAACGGCATGGCCACTTTATTGGATCCCCACTATTATGTAGCACCACCACCTTAACTTTAAACTAAACTGAAGCTTATGTGATGATGCACAATTTGTGTTTTTACAAGGAACACCGTGTCAGATTTTTTTTCTTTTCCCCAGGGGCTCCCCCTAGTGTAATTCATATTTGCAGCACTGTACTGAAATCAATGTGGAGTGGGATGGAGGTGTAATTTTCGGCTAAAAATAGTGTTCCTTTAATGGTCGGTTTCTGACCACAGGACAGCCCTTTTTGGCTGATGGACCACTATCAGTCTTGCAGTCTCACAGAAGTGCACACACACACACACACACGATGTACAGGGAGGGCCATTTAATGGGACAGGGACAGGAAATGAAGTGAACAAAAGCCATAGTATTCACCATATGTTGACACTGACCAGCCTATATAAGCTGAACCTGCAGTTAACATGTCAGAAGGCATTGGCTACACTTCTCAGCAAGCTGTCCACTGGGGCTTGTTAGGATGCTGTTCTTTTCATTGTAATAAACCTTATTATTTTACAACAATAGAATGGTGTAGACGTAGGTCTTTTTCAGCATCTTCTTCACAATACTGAAAATAAACTACACACACACACACACACAAAGATTTGTGTTTCTAATAAAGAAGGTAGTGGAGATGCACTGGAAGCTCAGGTCTATGGGATGAACAAGTTCTCTCTCTCTCACACACACACTCTCTCTCTATCTCTCTCTCTCCCTTGCTCATTCTCTCTCAAAGAAATGTCAGTTGATTAATTCTATTCCAGAAAGAGTAGAACGTGGGACTGTGATGTGGTTTTGGTTTTTAAGCGGTTGATGCAGGCGAGGATGAATGTGGATGTTTTACTATGTGATGAAGGTTCGATGATTTGAGAGGGTATGGGATTATCGCAGGGCTTTGTGCAATACTTCTGTGAGTGGCTTACGATATACAGACCTATTATTAATTTAATTTATTTTTTGCTTGTTTCTTTTAATGTTACCTTTTTATGGACTGAGTGACAGTCTGAATTTAGCAGTATTTTCATGAGTCAGTGTTAACTGGTGGAATGTGAACTGATGGCATTAATAAAGTTCAGTTTAAAACTCTAAAATCTCTCGCTCCCTCTTTTCCTTCTGAGTCTGTTCAGAAACAGCAGGAGGGATAAAAATAACCTGGAACTGAGAAATAACCAGATAGAGGCATGGGAGCAGTGACATTGAGAGGGAGGAGGCAGAAAGGAAAGGGAGAGAGGGAGGGAATGTGAGAGTGAAAGAGGGAGAAAATGAGAAATAATAATTAAAAGAGGGATATGAAGGAGAGAGTAAGAGTTAAAAATAGAGGTAAGAGATAGGGCTGAGGGCATGTAAAAGAAAATGACAAAAGGAGAGAAAGAAACATTGCAAGAGAAAGAGAGAGAGAAGGCGGGGGAGCAAAAGATACAGCAGGAGAGTGAAAGAGAGAAAAGGCGTAATTCATTCCTTTATTAATACCTCCTGCCGTCATCACTGGTGTTAGTCATGAGGAAACACACGTAGATGGTTAAGAAAACAACAGAGTCAAAATCGGTAAACAAAACACATCTGTCTGTGTCCTAATAGTTCTGATCATATCAGAAAATATCACATCATCTGCTAACAACCACAAAGCAAAGCCCTTTGACCTGAATATTTGACATGTGTTTCTTTCTTGTTGTGCCTTTCTGGAAAATCCAGACTTTAGCAGTGGCACGATGACTCTAGCAGCATTATGATTTATGGACCAGGCCTTTATTAGGGACCATTATCCACTGGGCCTCAGGGGGTCTCAAGGGATAGAAAAACCTCTAAGTGCAGTATTTAAATGAACACTAAATCTGAACTTATGAAGCATCTTTGAGCATTGTCTTAATGTATTGAAATCTGTCTCTTTCTCAGGCATCAGCACTAAGAGTGGCTTCCTATTGCACTTAAGTTTATTTCCCTTTAGGGTTCAAATTAGACTCTAGCAGTGTTCAATAGTATGTGGAATCTAATCCTATTTCTACTGTTGAAGTTTTGTTCTCACAACTATGGCAAAGGTATGTCATAAATGGCAAGTGTAAATGTAGATATATGAGTAACTCAGCATTTTTTGTCTTATCAATTTTGAGGCAGTCAGATTTTCTGTCGTCTTTAAAAGGTCTTCAAATTTGATTTTCTGCAATTCAGACAATATTTGTAGGCACTTTTAAATTGGAAGTTAAATCTCAGTTTCATAGCTGACATTAGCTCCTGATCACCAAGATCCTCATCTTCAGAAGCATGTTCACACCTGAAATGTTCAAGCCTGGCTTCTGGGTGAAGACGCTGTTCCATGATCTGACTGCGGTGACCACGTGCTAACATTGTGGTGTCAGATACAATTAAAAAATCATGAGTGGGAGGAACCACCTTGTGCAAGGAACAAAAAAAAACAGCTCGTATGCACCCAAGGCAAATCAGATCTGTCGCTAAGCCAACTGCATTTCACCAAAACACAGTTAAACTAGTCATCCGTGGTCTCTAAATTAAATTCACTGCTTTTTAATTTGGTCATATCTAATAATTCCCCCATAAATCTAACAGATACAAGTTCAGAGTAAATCTGAGCTATTAAGTGATTCAACAGTAGAATTTTTAGCCAGCCAAATCCCCACAGTTATGGAATGTTAAAATTTGACACATTTTAAAATGGCCGCTCTAATAAAAGTAGATAAAACTAACAGATATCGGTTCATAATTAATCACTCTAAGAACAGATGATGTTTTAGTTGATTAAATTTAGCAATTTCTGTTTTTCTTAGTATAAACAGATCTAAAGCATTTAACTTATATTAAATATCTACTTTATATCTACTCTCTAGGTGATATTAATTGTTCATCCAAAACAACACAATCATATCACTCTTAAATACAAAATGTCAAAATGACCTGCCATTACTGCAGCATAAAATAATCCTAAAACTTAATCAGACAAATACGAATATGATTTGATTAGAAGACTACTGCATTGTACTGTCATCGTACAAAAAGCACACATTACCACATCTCAGTCTAGCTCTGCACAGCCTCTCATGAGCAGCTTTTTAATTCAGTTTGTTTGTTTTGTTTGCACCCACGGGTAGGATTTTTCCCCTTAGTTCTCCCTGATTGTGATTTTAAATTAAAAAAATGAAAATAATAAATAATTAAATAAAAAAATACATACACAAATTTACATTTGGTCTAAATTGCAACTTCTAGGAATGGTTTCCCAGACAAGAATTAATTCTAGTCCTGGTACATGGCATTTTTAATTGTGATTTTCCAATAAAAAAGGATATTGTCAAGAATTAAGCTTAATCTTTATCTGGGTCCCTATATCACCAGTCCCTATATATACTTAATGACTTAATGGTAAACAATAGACAGATTAGTGGATAACAGGGACATTGTGTATTCTTATAATCAGACTCTTCGCTACATCAGATTTGGTTACACTGTTATCATCCGGATCATTTTCAGTCTCATGAGAAAAACACTTCCTTCTTGTGAATAGGCTGCTGTCAATTATCTACAGCAAATGCACAATGTTATTACATTTCATACTCATTAGGAGCTCCCTCCATCACAGATTATTAAAATCAATTTTTATGGTGTAATCAAATCCAGTTTATTAATGAAATACCAAACACTGGAGCTGGCTGCAAAATCTCTTTCTACAGCAGCTTTTTGTCTTCATCCTCTACAGTTAATAGTGACAAACGCTTGCTCAAGTTTTCATCTGAAATGAAGGATATTTATAGGTAGTTTGTCCAGCTTTAATGGAATAACATCTTCAATTCTTCTGGAAAGGCTTTACAGTAGATATTAATATAGACAATAGTGTGAGGATTTAACTGCATTCTACCATGAGATAATAAGTAAGGTCTGGTACTGGTGTCAGATATGTAGATTTAAGATCCCTCCCACACTCAGTAGAATGCATTTTGAATGCTCCACAACCCAGTGGTTGGTAATATTGGCCCCTTTTTTGTTTTTATTCACTTCTGTTGAGAATGATTCAAGCTGGGGCGGCACAGTGGCGCAGCAGGAAGTGTTGCAGTCACACAGCTCCAGGGATACAGCTTGGGGGTTCAAGCCCAACTCTGGGTAACTGAATGTGAAGAGTTTGGTGTGTTCTTTCCATGTCTGTGTGGGTTTCCTCCGGGTGCTCCGGTTTCCTCCCACAGTCCAAAAAAAAAAAAAAAAAACATTTGGGCAGGAGAATTGCTGACTCAAAATTGTCCGTAGGTGTGAGTGTGTGTGTCACCCTGCGATGGACTGGCTCCCTCTCCAGAGTGTGTTCCTGCCTTGTGCCCTGATCTGGATAAACGGTTGCAGACAATGAATAAATAAATGAATTAAGCTGTGGTTGCATCTTATATCATTAAAATACTGTATATCACTCATTAACAGGAGGAGTCCACAAATTTTGGAAGTGTATTTATATATATATTAAAAAGCCTCAAGGAAATTGTACCTATCATATATATCATTTAAAAAAGCATTAATAAGTTAGTAAACAATATCAACAATAATTATAACATTGTTGATTTCTTATAGAATCTGAAATGATGCTCAAGGGAAGAAAATCAAAAGAGAGTGAAAGGTAAAGACGAAAAATATTCTAAAGGGGCTGAGAAGATTCCTATATTTCTGAATGTGTTCATATAATTTTAAGGAAAAACAGTAAATAACATTTTGGATATTTTTTCTTTTATTTTTCTTTATAAAAGTGGGTCAGATACAAAAGGAAAAAAACACATCAGCAATACACAACAGAAGCACAAAGCATATTTGAAATGTCATAAGTATATTTTTATATTGTGAAGAGAATTCCAAAAAACAATAAAAATCTGATTAGTTTTGATGGTGAATTTCAATTGCCAGTGGTTCATTGGGATAAAAATCTCAATAATTAAATGTGGGAGGACGAAATGTGTCTGAAACACTGTCGGAAATTAAGTGGAAATGTGTGACAGGTTTTTTGGGGCAGGGTCTGAAGCTGTCCTTTGCTTGGACAGATCCAGATGTGAAACAGGCAGGCTAGTGGGAAGCTATAGCGTAAATAATAAACAAGCAAGCAAACATAAGCAATACCATTACTGTATACTTTCTTATTCCTCCCACAGAAATGATGAGGGCTTTTTGTTAATGGCATTTTCTTGTAAAAAAAAAATAATAAAAAAATAAACAAGCAGATGTTGCAAGTAAATGGCATAAATCAAGGTCATCATAATAACTCTTCTCATTAACAATAGATATTTCTATGTACAGCTCATATTTACAACTCATTTGTCTTGGTTTAGTTCAATACATAATTAAGAATAGTGGAGCATAAACTCCAAACTGTATTTACAAAAGCCAGAGTGTTGACATCGTTTGTATTCAGTCACTTTGGCAAACGCTGGATCTGTCTCAGAGGCAGCAGTGCTTTTCGATTGGCAGGTTGGGGAGGGTGAGGGATAAGGGAGCCTACATTCAGAACATGAAGTCACTCATAGCTCCATTAGCGTGACTTGGAAGTGGTTGAGCATGATCTCGGCGATGTCGATGAGGAAGGCTGAGTGGTTGCTGTAGTGTTCAATGATGTTGTCGTCCATGTTCACGAAAATCCTGAAAAATAGAAAAGAAAATGAAGGACATTAGTATGTTTTTTTCTGAATTTACTGCAGTAACTCCTACTCCTCTCAGAAGGCTTTAGACTAGTAGGTAGAACAATGCTGTGAGGATTTGATTAGTGAGCTAAATAGACATGCAGTAATGGATTGTATGTATATTGTGAATTTATTAATCAGAGAAACAATCGACCTTAACATGAGCTATGTGTTTTTATATATATGCGTGTGTGTATGTGTGTGTTTTGTATGTTTGCCAGCTCTGCCAAGCCTGGGGGCAAAAACACAGGCATCAGATTAAGACATGGGGCGGACGGAGCAAGAGAGAATGTGACCTAACCTGTCCAACTCTTCCAAAACACTATCATCATCCCAAGTCTATGAGGGTCTATGGCCCGAGGCACAGCCGTAAAACAAACCAGCTCATTTATGTAAGGATGTTTCAGTAGTATTTAGACGGCTGGTTCTCAGTTACAGCTCTGAGAACTTCACATATCTCTCTTTTGCTTCCTCTCATACACCTGTCTTAGCTCATTAAACCAATGACGGATTGAACTAAATGGGTTATTTCTGTTAGAAAACACACCGGTGATGATATTCTTGTCAACCAGCATAACTGTGTGGCCTGCTAAACCTGCACTTGATAAACATAAACCTGTATAAATAATTTAAATTTTCCTAGTCTTGCTGTAAATGGTAACTTTATTCAGGAAGAAACTAGCGGCTAAACCTAGAGTTTGGCAAAAAAAAAATATATATATATATATGTCATAGTATCATAGTCATAATCATAGTATACAGAAACCATGCTGGCATGTATATTCAAAATGTGTGATGTGGTATGCAGCTAGCATGATGCTAGCTTCTATTACTTGTTATTGTCTTGTAGCACTGGTGTAAACCTATGCTACAAATAAGGTAAGATAGAAAACTGTACATTATTATTGCTACCTTTTGGTTGAAATTTTACTTTTACAAGAAGTGTGTTATAATAACAAGCAGTTGTAGGGGAAACTAGCATGTTTCCTTCAAGACAGTCCTCATTTTCTTGTAATCACACCATGCAGAGTTTTACACAATCAAAACATCTTAAGCTCCACGCTAACCTCCTCCCTATCAGTTCAGTCATCTGCTCTGTTTGGAAAACATAGATGCCTCTTCTTCCTTTTGTTCTCTTTTTTTTAAGTCTCTTTTTCCTGTAAAGCGAGCAGCAATTATGGCATTCCTTAGAGCCACAGGTTTCTAGATTGCCCGGTCTGTCAGCTTAGCTTCCACAGGGCTGACGGAGAAACCCAAAAAGGATAAGGACATTTCAACATGTCCCAGCCTTTCTTTATCTCACTCACCCACTCTATCATTACCTTTAAGGGCCGAAACCATCTCTCAAATCTCCCCCAAACTCACAGCCACCCCGTCTGTATCTGAATTATTGCCAGTTTAAATATTTTGGGGGAAAAAAATCTACTTACCCTCTTTTGCATTTCTTGAAAATTTTCCCAATGGTTTCTTCTTGCATGCCATACTTTTCTGAAATCTGAGAGCAGCAAAAGATGAAACAAGATGATGAGAATCACACAGAGGACGTTTCGACATGTTCACAATGGTGAGAAAGAGATAACAGGAAAGAAAAAAGGGAGTTTGAATACGTCACAAAAATTAAGAGTGAAACATGAAGTAGCTTAGAACAGTAGTGGTTTAGACAGAGATAAAGGACAATTAGAGTTAAAAAATGAAAAAGTGAAACATGAAGGAGAGGGACAGTAGAGTAGATAACAAACAGAAAAAAAATACAAAGGAATGAAGAGTTGAAAAAGATGAGATAGAGGGAAACAGGGTTACAGAACAACTGTAAATAAGAGAAATGTAAAAGTAACAAAAAAAAATAATGCTGAACTGACCGCTTGTCTGAGTCCTTTCAGTGTGGGCGAGTTGAGCATCAGCGCATCAAACACTTCCTCTGTCTCCTGGCGCACGTACAGCAGAACTGTAAGTTCAAACAAATCAATAATTATGATTTTTGTACTTTAATAATAGTGTTTGTGTTGTGGTGTAACGGTGTTGTTGTCTGTAGGATCGTCCCTCTTATGCTAATGCCACGATGCTAACTGCCAAGCTTGAGCTAACGAGGTATGTTCATTATTTTGATGTGTGTTATTCTCTGCAGGGCTGCTTTCTAAATGCGTTTTTGTGTTTGTTGTGTGATGTGATATGTGGACTTGTTCTTTTGTTGTGTGTTTACCTCTCTGTTGTTGTTGTTGTTGTTGTTTTTGTTGTTGTTGTTGTTGCTCTCTACGTGGCTGCTTGCTGAGTGGTGGGCTACACTGGTCTGACTCGTAGCCCCCCATGCGCTTCAGTGGGTTTCTCTCACTGTCCTCCGTGCTGCTAGAGGGCGCCTGTGAGATAAAATCAGTATCATGGAAACTGAAAAGGCCATGGATGCATTCCCTCATTTCCTATCTTTTGGTGACACAAACCATCTTATCGCTGTCATCATTCTCTCACCTGTACAGGTGCTGCCTAGCGATGCATAATAACACACACACACACACACACGCACACACACACGTACTGTCAGTGAAGTATGTATCTAACTGCCTGATCAGCGAGTTCTCATAGTCTCTCACACACACGTCTAACACACTGATTTCATTCTGAATTGTTAGGAGACAAATGATAAAGTGAATCATGGAATCAAACAAAAAATTATTATATTACTATTAAAATTATTTATAAAACAATGTATCAAAAACTGAACTAAGTGTACACACACACTGTGGGAAAACCATCCTGTCTGGACAGGACAGAACTGTGTAAACTCTTCCCGTGTGCGCGTGTGTGTGTGTGTGTGTGGCAGTGTGGCCGTCTGCACCCGAGGTGAGTTTCGTTCACCGTGGCTTTAAACTCCATAATGTGCCAATCACACACACTTTCCCTCTCTTTTTTCCAGCCCACTACATTTTTTCCCACGCTTTTCCTGCGCTCTTGGAGCTGCGGGCGTTTGGGAACATGACTCAACAGCGCTGAGGCCATCCTCAAATCCTGGGATTCTTGGAGGTGTCTCACGTGTGTGTGTGTGATGACAGCTCAATGCTTCATACTTTCAATGGAAAAGGGAATAGCGTTCTCCTTTGTTTGGTCCCATTTTTTTCTATGTTGGACTAAGCAAATAAATAGAACTTCACAGAAATCTGCAATAAGGTACATAGCTTGGGACACATGAGAGATTATATTTACATGTAGGTACTATATAAATGGGAAGATTTAGAAGGAATATCTAATATTTTACTGGATGTGGGCTTAATATATAGAGCAGCTGGTGTTTTCAGATTACGCTCAAAAGCAGAAAATGGACAAAAATGAAGATAGAAGGTTTTGTGTTTTGATTTTTATAATACAATATGGGACATAACACTGTTACATATCAATGCTTACCAGGCGTTGCATGTTGCTGTAGTGTGTTTCTGGGATAAAGAGGACAGGCTGTGTGACGTGGTCATCTAGTGTTTTGAAGAAGGTGGAGTCTTTCCCAATGGAGCTGGACACTGCAGCGTTTTTACTGGTGTCTGACGAGAAGGAAACAAAACTTGCTTCTTAACTGATTTCATACAGGATGGTTAGCAATGCAATTTTAACAGAATTTATACTTTGAATATAGTACAAGAAACTATATAAGAACAACTTAAACTGTTTGAGGTGTGTCATGATTCAAGTGTCAGTTAGCATCATGCTAATTTCTAACTTATAAGGTTCCATTTGTTTGATTCTTGATAATAATAAGTTCAGTTTTATAGGTAGAAAATTTAGAAGTGTTTTTAAATGTCACAATAAAATATAGTTTTTGGTGATACAGTATCTGCAGCTGTTTGGCAGCTCCTGCAGTATCTAGTCTGTTTACATTTCTCAGTTGTTGAGTGTTGTTGCTGGGTGTATCCAAAATTCATCGGAATCTGTGTCAGTAAATGGTTGGCTGTTTGAAGGAGATGAGCGCTGTATAATTGTGTAACTGTCTGAAAGATGTGACTGACACTCACTATTAATAGTTGAGTCAGCGCCAGGTTTGACCCTCCTCTTCGTTCTTTTGCGTTCTTCATCCCTCATCTTCCTCTCAGCTCCCTGCGAGAGAAAAAACATAATTTTACACATTATTTAAGAATTTGCTTGCATTCACCAGATTACTGGTGAGGTCAGGTACTAATGTCAGATGACACAGTTCCAGTGCTCCACAGTTAAGTGGCTTTGACACAGCATGGAGCATGGTGACCTTACGTCCATGTGCAGCTGCTCCAGTGTGGGTTTTTGTTTTTGTGTGTGTGCTTTTTTATAGAGATTATACAAGAGGTGCATGGACAAAGTAGCTGAATTCACTGCACAAAAGCGACACACAAACATTTGGGCAATAGCTTAGCTAACCATTTGTAGCTTCTCTCATTAAAACATTGCTTCAACATCCAATAATTATCCTATGATTCAGAAAAATAATTAATAAATAAAAAATTACAGCAGCACCTAATGAATAACTCAAAGGCTCCTCATGCTGAGGCGACTGAACCTAGTTCACCTGCCATGGCTCAACCGGTCTTGGTCTTTACAAGCGCAGGCCAGAGGCAGCCCCAGCCCCACAGGGCAGCAGATAAAAAAGATAAAAAGAAGATGAGGGCCTGTAAGTTTTTATCAGATCACTGCACAACAATGGGATCAATGCAGTGTCTGAGGGACATTCTGCTGGCTTCAGACCAGACAGAAGAGAAGGAGATTCAGAGATTATTTTCTCCAGTTTCTATTGCTGATTGACTGACAACACAGCAGTTAAGAGGGTTTAAGTCCAACGTTAGCAGCAGAGTTTACTGTCATTGGACAATCCACTAAAATGGTTAAATGAATTTAAATCCTTTAATGGTTTGTTTTAGGAACTTATAACTTGACTCTTTTTTTTTTTTTTAAACAGAATTTCAAAATGTTAGCTGAGTTACAATTTCATTAAGCTGAGAATTGAGCAAAATATAAAAGCCACCTATAGCTTTCAAATTATGTTTTAAAATATGGGGAGGTTGTTGTTTCAGCAGATTATATGAGTCATGAACAGGATAAGCAAAAACCATAATGCCCAAGGACCACAACACTGCCCAGTCCAGTGTTTCCCATCCCCACAACGGAACTTGTTTATTAGTACTTTATCAAGACTTTGTTGAGCTAAAACACTTGAAAAAAAATGTAAATAATAAAAACAAATCGGAAGCGTACCTTATCACAGAAGACTTTGACCTGGCAGGCGGCTCTGTGGATGAGGCGGTTAGAGCCGGTGCTGAAATCGTAGGTGTCGATCTGCAGGTTCAGAGGAAGACCCTTCACACCCTTCTGAGATGAAAAGTCTGTACTCAGGGAGTTAATGCCTATATACACCTGCACAAAACAACCAGCGAGACTGGGTTTAGGGTTATATGAAAAAAAAGAAAAACACAAATCTATAGATTTATATTAAATGCAAAATTGTTTACAAAAGACCTGTTTAATCTTTAACACATTACGACAGAATAAAATGTACTGTAAATGTTGCATGTGCCACAATTGTTAATTTATTTATTTTTTCATCCATTTTCATCCAACTAATTGACCAGTGGTGCCACAATTTAAGTTTTGGGTGACTCTGAAGCATAATTTGAAGACACCCAACGTATCTTGGCTGACTACATTTGGGTTAAAGTTAAAAAAAACTTTAACTATGCCTTTCAGCTACAAGAGGTGAATCTGAGTGGGGATTCAGTTCTGCTTCACTGTAAAAGGCTTTTACAGGTTCATAACCTCTGAGAGCATGTGACTGTGAAGTGCGTAATCACAACTTAAACGCTGATGTTAAATAAAGTGTAGTTAGATATAATCTTATTGGCTGTTGGAGAAGAACAGATTTTATCAGGGATGACCCGGTCTGGTCCTGAGCTAAAGCACGACCAGTGTGGGCGGACATTTACGCAGCGTTTCTTCTAAAGGAAAGGTGTGGAAGGAAAGAAAGACAAACGGAGCATGACGGAACATGTCTAGAACCAAAGGTGAGAAAGAAAGGAAGGCTTTTAGCATCTCAGAGGATAGTACAAACTGGACTACCGCCTTACAGTGGATTTACAATAGCACACAAGGAATATAGTCAGTGAAAGCATCTTAAATGTAATTTATTATGAGACATTTTACTCATTTATGTTTAAAACACTTAGAAGAGACCAAGATCTACTGTCTTTATTGCATTGACTGTTGTTAGACTGTTAATTGCTCCCCCATGTGGAGAGATTTTAGTCTGCTAAACATGAGTGAGTGGGTGTGTTAAAAGCCAGTTCTTTGAAGTACCATGCATGTATTATCTTCAATTATTACAATCATAGGATTGCATAATAATCTTAAGATATAATGAGCTATAGGACAACATTCTGTTATTAATTAACAGAATAAATTAGAAAGTGTGTCTCCTATTAGAATCCAGTCAACATTTTATTTTCAGTCAATGTAATTATCAGGCGTGTGCATGTGTGTTGTTTTCTTTTACTTTATGTCTTCTTGCTTTCTTTTTGATGCTTTCTCTCCTCCACCTGTTCTTGGTTTCAGCGTCCCGCCCTGAACTGCCTCAGGATATTCTCTCTCTTTCATTTCTCTCTCTCTCTCTCTCTCTCGCTCTCTCTCTCTCTTCCTTCTTTCTTTCTCTCTCTCTTTTTCTTTCTTTCTTTCTTTCTTCCTCCCTCTCTCTCTCTCTCTCTCTCTCTCTCTCCTTGATTTCATGACAGGTGCCTGGGGTGGTGTCATGCCTTGAATTCCTTTGCCTTTCGCCCTGTGTGTGTTTGTACCTTAGCTTCTTCATTGGTGTTCCAGATGAAGGACAAAGCATTGAATGCCACCTCCTCCACATTGCTGATTCCACTGAACACTTCTTTATAGTCAGCTGGAAAGGGAAACATAAAAGCAAGAAAATAAAGCAATGGTTTCTCTTGCAGGTTTCCATTAAAAAAACAACAACAAAAAAACAAAGGTAGTCCATCCATTAAGACATAATAGGTCTTTACTTGTAGCAATGGAGCTAATAAGCTAATGTAACTAACAAATAATCGGAGCTTATGAGTAAATCTGTCCATTGCAGCCATTTTGGTGACACACCCAGACAATTATTTACTCTCATACAAGAGCGAGCTCTTTTGGCTTTGAATGGGTGAAAAAATCATGGCTTCAGTGCTAATGCTAAAGCATACTTACCAATATCAATTACCCTCTGCTTAGCAGTGGGCTGTCGCGAATGCCAGTGATTCCAACACTTCAGCTGCATCTCTGGAGGTTTATCATTCTCAAACACTGCCATTATTACCGTCTGAGACAGAAAGAGGAGAGAATATAGAGAAAGAAATTACTTAAATTATAGTTTATAACTTATAGGAGCAGACTTCAATGGTAAATTCAGGAACATTACTATGAATATAAATTAAATTTGGAAGAACAAAAAAGAAGACTGTGACCTTTTTGCTAGGCTAGCGTGTAACATTAGTTAGACACAGTTGTCATCAAGCTAATACCTGTGTTTACAGGTTTTGTCCAAGGATATTAGCTGTTTGTATAGCGTGTGTATGCACTTAAATTCTCAGTGTGTCACACCTCTTTCTCTCTCAGTCTAAGGCTTTAGTCACCACCAGCTTTGTGCTAAAGGCGATGGGGCACGGCCAGATTTTGACACGTCACACAGACACTTCACAACACAGATCTCAAAAAGGTAACTTAGCATCTAATAAAAAGGAGCATGTACACATTCCTCCGAAAGGAATTAGCATCACTTTGTAGAAATATGACTGGTGAATATATAAAAAAGTGTGTAGCTTTTACAATTTTGACTGAAATTGGACTCAAGAGTCAGGAGGGGTATGTCAGCCTCTACTGCCTTATAATAGTTTGTGGAACACTGCTGTGAAGATCTGGTTGCATGAATTATGATGTATATGTTGAATAGGCATTGGACTGGATTCTCCACTATTCCAGAGAATCTAGTTTCATAGCTCCACTGTCCAGTGTTGGTGGGCTTTATATCCCTCTACCAGACAGTTGGCATTGAGAATGGTGTATTAAAACTATGTGTGCCTTTACATTCCTAATGATTGGACTAATAGAAATTTGAACGTTTTTAGTGGTGGCATACCTTCACTTTGCTGCACGACACTCCAGCGCTGCTGTCCACTCCCTGAAGCGTGATGGGGTAAAACTGACCCTTGTTCAGATACACCATGGGTACTTCTGTGTTTTTGTTCTGAGAAGCCTGAGGGGCACCCAGGATGAACTGAAAATCATTCCTGGAACAAAACACGACACACAAATACTTAGAGCCAGGAAAATGGAAAATCTTAAAATCTTTCAACTTAAAAAAAAAAAAAAAAAAAAAAAAAAAAAAAAGTTGTCATCCCTAAATGGACCAATTTATGGTCTACAGAGTGGGCCTGTGTTTGCTTTTATGTACAGGTATAAAATAGCTTCTAAAATATAAAGAACATCCAAGAGAACTCTGAGGAGTTTTGTATATGTTCAAAATGAAATTTTCACACATTGTAAAAGGCAGTTGGTATCCACAAATTCTGTCTCAAATTTGATGAGAAATTATTTTACGGTTTAGCTTTGCAAAAACGTTTCTTTATGTTATTACCATGTCTTGGTCACTTTTATTGTAAACCTATAATTACATATATGCTTATATATTTATATTTAAATTACTGAGTCATTTAAATAGAATAGGAAGAAAACAATAGTAGTTAACAAAAAGAAATAAAATTGTTAATTGAGTCTTAAAAAAATGTTTCTGCCCCTAGAGCAGTGCAATCTTGACATTAATCTCAGTGGAAACAGACAACAGAAGGAAGTGACTGACATTGTAAAATGGTGGTATATGATTTAAAAATATCTTACCTGTATCTTTCTGGAGGTGAGTACGAGTCTGAGTACACAGGGCTGTGGTGGTCCACAATGCCACTGCTGTAGCCCAGAGGCTGTTTTGGTAAAAAACAATAGGAAAAGTCATTCATCAGGGACATGATAGATAGATAGATAGATAGATAGATAGATAGATAGATAGATAGACAAGCTACTAGATGCCAGTATGAAGGTTGTTTTATAACATGAAGAAGAATCATTTGAGAAAATGGCTAATTACTTCTTTTAGATGATGTATATTTTCTTAAACATATTTAGATAGAACTTTAGAACTCACCTCAGTGCTATTGCCTGTGTAGGAAGGGTCAGAATGCCACGTTTTTTGTGGTGTGGTCAGAAGAAGGGATTCCACTATGTTATTAATGACCTGCTTGTCATAGCTGTCTGCCGCCATGTTCTGGATGTAGCGACTGTTGCCTGGCGACAACTGCTTTGCGACTTGTGATTGGCTGACAGAAATGTTCTCGGAAAGCATGTTCAGAATGTGGGAGTTCTCCAGTGGGGTCAGCTCAGGGGAGGAGCCATTGGACGTCCTGAGAAATAATCAGAAAATAACTGGATTATTAGAGATGGCAAAGTAGTAAATGTATAGCTATTTCAGTGACCTCACACGTCACTTGCTCTAACCCTCACTCCAGTAATGGCCTAGTTGAGACACTACAAGGTTCTCACTGGGCACTTATGCTAACTCAAACACTAGCAATAAACTCAGATTGGTAGAAAGTGCTTGCTAGTCACATACACTAATTCTAACACCACTAAAGCAGTGATTGTATAATGTGCTAATGTCAACAGAAGTTACTCTCAATCTCAGCATTGTTTGAGATGGAGCCCATAAAGCTGGGTGGGAGCTGTTTGCTGGCTAATCCACATCTTTGCTTCTGTTTGTCTTTCTCTCAGACTTGAACGCAAGGACAAAAATGAACTGCTCCCTGTCCCCTGACATTTTTCATGTGGACAAAAGGATGCTGACTCAGTCCTCCCTGGGGTGGGATGGGGAAGAGGATTAGCATTTTAAACCAAGCCTGACCTCAACTAAATCAGAGCTAATCCTGCTAGCTTTCTATATACACATGAAATAAATAAAAGGCTAGTCTGTGAGAAGCCATATACTTTCTCTCTTGGTACACACCTTTTCCTGCCTGTTTGTGTAAGTATGACTTTTATTATTTTGTTAAAGTGTGAGTAATAAAAAAGACCAGACATGTATCTCATTTTAGCTAACTCTATGTTGAATATAAGCTAGAGCATATATTTACCTGTCCATATTTTTGAATGTACTGCCAGCACGCGAACAGGAGGAGGTCATTTTCTGTTCTTTTTGAATCTGTAAATATTAATAAATCAAGAAGTCAGTCAAAACATGAACAGTGACTTATCACTCAGACAATCTATTTATGTGTAAGAATCAATGATACAGTCACAAAAAATTCAGAAAATTCCCCACTGTTTTTCCCCTTTACCTGTACCTTGCAAGTGTCATAAAAGAGGTTGAGGTCATCATCTGTGGAGAGCTTGGGTTTAGCCTTGCTGATGTCGTCCAAACAGCTCCAGGAGTCCATTAGGTAACTGTCAAAATAACGCTGGTAACTGAAATTCTCGTTCTGCAAAATCATCAGAGCCCTACAAAACGAGAACAAACAAAACAAAACAAAACAAAAAAAAAATGTGAGAATTATTCAACAAAAATGTTTTAAGAAAGTTTTGAGGATCTCTTCAGGTAAGATCAATATATTCAGTCAGCAGAAAAAAATTGTCCACATATAAGTCTTGAAATGAAAAATAGGGCCAGACATGTGGTAATGTAAGCTCTAAAACTCAGCTTCTGCTGAGTTTCGCCCTGAGGCAGCCAGCAGTTTCGATTGCAAAAACACAAAAAAATCTTCAGTGACTTTGAGTGAGTAGCAGTTAAGACTGGCAATATTTACACCTCCTTCCCACATTTAACCTGCTGAAACACAGCTAGCCTCCACACTCAAGTTACTCTGGGAGCAAAACAGATTAATGAAACTAGGTTCAGTCAGTTAATTCTGAGTTATTGCTTACTGCTTAGCTTAGTTACAACTGCAGAGTAGAACTGTGGAATTTAGGCATTAGGAAAGTGCCTAAGTGTGGTTCATGTTTCGGGAGGCGTGCAGCTAGCTAGCAAGTAAACATTGTGTTTACTTTCAGCTAGCTCTTTAGTAGCTAAATTCACGGCATATGTTTGGTTAGAAGTGAGTGTTCCCTCAGCAAGCAAATACATTTCTTCTACCAAAACATTCCTTGTCCCTCTGTCGTGTCGTCCTTTAACACTTGAAGGATTCTGAACATTTAGACAAGATGCTATAGCTAGTTTATTATACAAGCCTCCAAAGTATGTTTAACCTGTTTTTATGAACATTTAATCTTGTATTGGCAAAATAAAAGCTACATTTGATGCTTGAATGTCTCAGAGGTGATATTATGTGTCCATGTTACAGTAAGCAAACAGCTATTTTTGGAAGCTAACTTCTGTGAGACAGAAGCCCTTAGGACAGTAGATGCAGCCATTGACAGACACATGCTATAACTATTCTCTCTTGTCACAGCTCAGTGAAAGCTCTTGGTCTTGGTGTCAGTTATCTCTAAAAGCCCCCATGTCCTAGGAAAAAGAGGATGGGGTGTCAGAGCTTAGAGCAGTGAAACTTTATCTAACTTGATGAAATAGAAATTAATATAGAGATTAGCTGATTTTAGGTTGTTTTTTTAAAAAGAAAAACAACAGAAGCAGTCCCAATTTACTTGGGCAGTCATTTAGATTATTTACAGATTTATTTTCTTAGCAAGCACTATAGTGAAAGTCTTTTTCTCAGTAGCTTTAGGACTACACTTCTGAGGTTGGGATTTCATTCTGGGTTGACAGATAAACCATTTCATTATTTCATCAAATGTAACTTCATGACATGTAACATATTTGCAAAGTAGAAGTAGAAAATGCAACCAAAATCAAAGCTTAAACTAACTGACAATGTGAGGGAACAAAGCAAAATAATTAAATGTATTTGTTTTTATAGTAAACCTGAAGTTTGATTTTATTAAGCATCATTTTCTGAGCAAGTTGAGACATGTGTTAAGCCTTTAAATTCCAGCTTTTTGGACACTTTTTATTTGTTCATTCAAGTTTAAAATTTCTCACACTCACAAACATTTCACAAAAATGACCTTGTTTGTCTTAAAAATCTGTTAAAAAAATGAATGTAATGAGCTCAAAATGTTAAAACACCCAGTAAAAACGTTTACATTTTTTTAATTTATTTATGTAATAATCACATTTTTTAATCAGACAGATGATGTTGACAGAGACTGTAAGTTATATAGTTAAGAGATTATCTGATTTTAATTAAATGTTAGATTTAAAAAAACATTAAAATATGTTTTAACCAAGTATCTTGAGTACTTACTCAGTCTCCTTGGTCATTTCTTCCCTGAGAGGCAGTAGAAATTAAATCCGTATTTGCACTCTCCTCTCTCGTGAGCTTTCTTGCTTATAGCAGAGAAAGCTGTGTGTTTGATTTTATCTGTGGAGTGAAGAGGTTTTGATTTGGGACCTGCAGCAGCTCGTACATTTAAAGGCCCAGACAGGTAAGCTTTCTCACCCTTTCATCTGATTGGCTGACAGGCCGGGACAGGTGTGAGATAGCACAGGTGGATGCTGCTCCCCCGTTAACCCGTGCTGTGCTGGAGAGAAACTCTAGCAGGTGTGTGAATGCAAGTCATTAGCACATGTACTAAAGGGCCAAGCTTTATCCACAGAGGTGTGAAAAGAGTGTTATTTAAATTTAGAAACCAAAAGCAGACTGAGAGAAGAACTCTTTATCATGTTAATGAAGACCTAGTATCAGCACTGGATCAAACACTGGATCAAAAACTCTAGAAGTTTTGGTCTCTACCAATAACACTGATTACCGGCCTATTTTACGATTAGTGAAACTGTTCCATAGTCTTTACAGGCAATCTATAGGCAATATTAAAGTATTATATATGTTTGGGCAATTTATAATATATTTTAAAATGTATACACACACACATACATATATATATATATATATATATATATATATATAATAAATTGCCCAAACATCAAATAGGCCACAATCCTTACAATTCTTACAATGCAATAGAATTGCAATAATATATATATATATATATATATATATATATATATATATATATATATATATATATATATATATATATATACGGAGTGTGAGTGTTACAGGATATCTATTTGTGTCTATGTATCTTATTTGTCTTTATATTCATTTACAGAATGTTTTTTATAAATGATGTACAACATATTATTTAGTTATTAATAAATAATTAAAATGCATTCATTTCTCTCATGAAGCCAAAATCTCAAGCCCCTCTTTCCTCACTCCTCTCACTCTCTGTTCCTTCTTTCTCATTTTTGATATCGCTCACTCTTCTCCCTTTCTGTCATACTTTCTCTCTCTCTCTCTCTCTCAGTCATATACACAGTTAATATACTTCAGTAACTTTGTTGTTTTCAGATAAACACCCGCATCCTGTTGATCTGATGGAGGTCCAGCCAGTAATTTTTGTGTGAATTAGAATGACTCTAACATCAATACCTGACATAACTAATGCACTTTTGGCACAGCTATGTCCTATAATCTAGTTTGTGTGTGTGTGTGTGTGTTTGTTTGTGCACACGTATTAATATATAATCTCAGAGTTTGTTTTACTTTTGCAGAGCCCTGCGGAGAACTGGTGTGGTAGAGAAGTGTGTGTATGCTATGCAGCCTGCCTCCAAACTCCCACACACTCGTAAACACACACAGAGAAAGACCTGAGGGCACTTTGGCACTGACCCAGAGATGGAGGGATGCACTAATTTACCATTAGACTGAGGGTAAAAAAACACTGATTCAGAGTCAGGTTTGCTTTAACAATGAGATATCAGTGATTCTGCAGCATTTTAAAACTTTATTAGAGTTGCAACAAATCCCTGTGTTGCCGAAATCATAGAAGAATGACCTCTTGGTTTCAGATAGGAATCAAATGACTCATTTATTCATAAAGACATTTTAGAGAGCATTGTGAATTTCTCTCTCTCTCTCTCTCTCTCTCTCTCTCTCTGTAACTATTTATTCTCTTTATCTCTTGGTCCATAGGAGACAGATCTGGACTGTGCATGGGTCAGTCAAGTATGCACGATATGTCTATAAAGCCATGTTGTTGGGGCATGTGCAGAATGAGGCCCCATATCATTTTGCTGAAATAACCATGACTTCCCAGCAAAAGACGTCACTTTAACGACACTTTATGTCTTTTTTAAAAACTCCAATACATGCCTTTACATCAAAGATACCTACACACATTTGAAGGTAATTCGTGCCACTGGTGCTGAGACACCCATGACAAAATTTGGCTTTGGCACCTTTGTCTGATAAGAGTCTCATCCCAAGCCCACATGTCTGTATTTTTTCACTACACTGTAAACCCAAAAACAAATGAAGGCAATTAGAGTTCATAAACTCAAATATCAGCAGCATGCGTACACAGTTACTTTCAGTATCTACTACTTCATTTAATGCTTAATACAACTCAAAAATAGGCATTCCTTGTACTCAATACTATTACGTACTATTGACTAATCTAACCAAACATTCATTCCTTGTCTGTGACCAAGGTCCATCACAGGGCACCACACACTCACACCTACTGTGTTTTTGCACTGTGGGGGAACACACCAAACTCCTCAGGGCAGTGACCTGATGTGAGACTCGAACCCACGGCCCCAGGACTTTGGAGCTATGTGACAGTGATTGTATCTGTTGCACCACCGCCCCTTGCACTGAAATAAACACATTTAAATCCAAATTCACTAAACGCAGTGAACCCCAGACCATCTGCCATCTCGGCTGAAAATTGCTGCACTGGTCCTATGTCTGTGACTTCAGACGCCATGCTGCTTAATCTCAAACATTTAAGTTCAGTTAAATCTCTCATATCCAGCTGTTTTTACTTAAAACCACAAACAGTACCCTGTTAAATCAAAGTTTCACAAACTCAAAAAGAAGATATTGTTTAAATAAATTGAATTGTTTAATTGAGTGAAACTTTTCAATGTATTTTAATTTAGAATCGCTGAGTCCAGTTAATTACTTTGAACATTAGGGTTTACCGTGTAGAAGCCAAAATTCTTGACACTCCTACATTGAGAAATGTTCTTTTTGAAATGTCAAATAATTCTCTCAGAGTCTGGAAGACAGTGATGAGCCATGACCTGTCTTTGCTTGCAGTGTCCCAGATTTTGGTGGATGCTCCTTATTGACCTGCTTATCAAAAAGTTCCAGAAATGGGATACTTCAGAATACTTCAATTTTCGCACTAATTTGGTCTTTAAGTGTGTTGCAGGTATTTAATTATAAATGTGTTCATATTTACAAAAACCATCTAGTTTCTTAAGGTTGTCACTTTGAAATGAATGACTTTGAATGAAATGAATGACTTTGAATGAAAGGATCTGAATCTTAATCAGGATTTTAATGTGAATGTGTGAACGTTTTTTCAGATCAGCAGCAACAGGTGTTAATGTCTGCAGCAAGAATTATAGAAGGAAACAAGACTCTAATAGTTCATGGATCCACTTAGAAACCACACAAACACACACCTCTAGAAATGGACTATTTGACTTTTAGTTCATACCGCTATTGTGGTCATGCATCTGGACACTCCCTCGTCTATTTCTTATGAAATGAAATGCAGTAATAGGAAATATGTCCCTTTTTGTTTTGAATTTCAATTTTTGAAATAATTAATTTTTTTTATTATTATTTTAGTTTTTATTGCAGTCTACTTAAAAATATTAGTGAGGTCAGGCATTCCACTTCTTCAGCCCAATGCTGTGGGGCTTTATACCCCTCTAACTGAAACCTGGCATTGGTCATTGGGCTTATACTTTTATTTAGAGATTTCCCTTACACACTGTACATTTATTTTGGCTGTTTTTAACATCAGAATTTAACATCGGATCTGAAACTGAAACTAAAATGCAAATGTACATGCAATAACTGACTCCTAAATTCTCACTGCATTTTAACAGAATATAAAACTTAAGTACGTTTCTATAGGGTCTAGGCACATTGCTGAATATTTGTGGCTGTGTGGGCGTGAGGCCATTGAGGATTTCTTTCAACAGCTCCTTTCACCCCTCCACCCCTCTTTCATTTTCTCTATCTCCCTTTCTCTCCCTGTCTTTTCTTTCTCCTCTCCTCACTCGTCCAACAGAAGGAGAGAAAACAAACCTAAAGCCCCCTGCACTGCTTACAATAAAAGAGTGACGAAATACACTCCGAAATCCTCTGAGAAAACAATGCAGAGGCTATTATCATTTAACTCAGAGTTACACACATTTACATGTCCAAAAGCTATTAGACACATCTAGTTATTTGTAAAAAGCAAAAAATTAATTACAATGCAGCACACGAGGATAAGATCACTGAGGTTATGGCCAGGTGTCAGCCAGAGGAGCACTACAGCCTCCAGCGGTGGGCAGTAGAGCAGTGGAACTGCATTCTCTGGGGAAAGTGTAGTAGTGTTTGAGATAAAGTTAATCATGGAACATAGTAGTATTGGTTATAGTCATTTCTGTGTTATAATTTTATTATTTTTAATATTAGTAGTAGTATTATACAACCTCAAAGTCAGTGTGTGCTATAGCCAGTTTTGTCTGGTCAGCTAGACAGAAACAATCTGAAGACAACCAATCTATCAGTGCATCTGTACACCTATATACCTGCACACACACAAACAGAGAGAGAGGGAGAGAGAGACAGAGATTTATCACCACAAGCATCACTGGACCTTTGACCTTCTGGATAGGGGTAATTGTGCTGTAAAGTGGTTGGAGGGAACTGAAGCTTAGCTAAACCCAGCTGTCTGTCTGTCTGTCTGTCTGTCTGTCTGTCTGTCTATCTATCTATCTATCTATCTATCTATCTATCTATCTATCTATCGATAGACGAGGAGGGGGATATGGCGTCAGGGTTAATTCTGAGATGTGACCTTTGACCAGTGCTCAACATAGATCCTTTAGTCTACTCACATACACACACACACACACACACACACACACACACACACACATGCTCAGTTCAAACAGTGAGCGAAAGTTAAACATCCATCATGAGTCAGTCCATGCAGCACCAAGATTAAACAGTCCATATGATGAAAAACTGAATTGAATGAAATCTTTTGACAAAGCCATTGAACATTATTTAAGGATATGTACCACTGGTGTCAATCGATTTAAAATTTTTATCACGTTAACCATGAAACTCAGAGATTAATCACGATAAATCTCAAGTTACAAACTCTAGTATTTACTTGTTTTTTGGAAGGATATATACCCTCCAAAATACAAGGAAATAAATATCCCCCTGCTAGTCTCAAGCTATATATATATATATATGTGTGTGTGTGTGTGTGTGTGTGTGTGATGTCAACATTAACATCCATCCATCCATCCATTATCTGTAACCGCTTATCCAATTTAGGGTCACGGGGGGTCCAGAGCCTACCTGGAATCATCGGGCGCAAGGCAGGAATACACCCTGGAGGGGACGCCAGTCCTTCACAGGGCAACACAGACACACACACATTCAACATTAACATATCAAAAGGTATATATATATATAAGAGAGAGATAGAGAGCACTAAATGAGAAATTGTTTAAGAATATTTCAGAATATCACTGTCTAATATTCCACAGTCCATCACTGCATCAGGAAATGCAGCAAACACCTCTATTATACTAAGAGAAAGCCTTAAATGAATTCTATGCTGAAATAGATATTATTTGGGAGCTAAAGGTTCCAACTATTTGAAAAATGGCATTTTTATTTAGTTTAACAAAAAATGTAGGTAATATAATTATGGCTATTAGTGTAATATAAGAATGGTGCTTAACAGCGCACACTGGGAATTATAACTATGGAATTGGGTTTAGTGAAATCATTGATTTGAACTTGGTGTAACCAAAGGAGTGGATGCAATGTAACCCCAGAAATGAGTGTGGCGTATACATTGAAATGAATGTAGAGTGCTATTATGGAGATGTATGTAGGGTAACAGATATGGGTTAGCAGGAATATGTATGGCGAGAATAGCTACTCATTCATAGATCAATGTTAAGGTCCAGGGGAAGGGGGAAGGCCAAGAATGTATTTTGAGAACACGGTGTCATTATTCTCCACTACACTGGAAATGTAGCACACTGGTCATCCTGTGATCAACTGTTTAAAGCCCAATGTTTTAATAATAATTATAAGCTAAAACTTTAGGCAGTAAAACCTTATACTTTGAGCAAGACAAGAATCACACACACACACACACGCACACGCGCGCACACACACACACACATTGAGAGTTTAAGTGCTTCTATATTGTGATGCTAAAATGATAGGAAGTGAATTGCGTGGCACCCCAAAGAGCCTCAATTGTTTCAGACCTATTTCTAGTTTCATTCCCATACACAAACACACGCGCGCGAGCAACTCCAAGTTTAGTTTCATTTTGATTTGCACTTTCTTTTACTGTTCCCTCTGGGCTAAACTGCAAGAAATAAACCTTGAGGAGAAACCCCAGTGTACCATACACACACACACACACACACACACGCACACTTTCCTGTAAGTTACATGTGTCTCATATTTCAGTGTTTCACAGTGTTTTTGGTTTTTCTAACAGATGTGTAATGACAGTAAAGTGACACCAAATACGCTCTCGGTTTCCTGGACACTTAGGGAAACACTGTGCAGGCCTGAATATGTGGGCAAAACACACACACACACACACACACACACACACACACACAGAGAGAGAGAGAGAGAGAGAGAAAGAGCATTTCAAGGTCAAGCTAAGTTCAAAGTAAAAATCTGCAAGCGTCATTATTAAAGCCAAAACCAGCAGATAAGTTAAAACAACACAAACTCACCAAACACTTAAATGGTTATCAGACATCCTTCTAATGAACAATGTCCAGTAATATAAGTGTGCCTACACAGTTTGTATAATCTCCAGAGAAATGCATTGCCTACAGATCAACCTAGAGAGATACAGAGAGATAGAGGGATATAAAGCCCTCCCCATCCCCCCTCCACGCACCCCCCAAACTGAACTGTGGGGCTGTGGAGCTGTGTTCTCTGAAGTGACAGAGCTCCATTCTGTACATCTGGGATACGTTGGAGTGTTGTTTATGATCCATGACTACCACCAAACACCAACCAAACATATCCATTCTGCGGCTGTATCCTGTGTCCACTGATGTAGGACTAGAAGACGACCTGCACAAACAGATGACCTGTGCAGCAACAGATGAACTACTGTCTCAGACTTTACATCTACAAGGTGGACCAATGAGGTAGGAGTGTCTAATGGAGTGGACAGTGAGTGGACACAGGGTTTAAAAACTCGAGCAGCACTTCCCTCACAAGTGCAGCACACACTAACAGACCACCACAACATCAGTGTGACTACAGAGCTGAAAATGATCCACCACTCAAATCCATTGAAGATCAGAGTGAAAGGGGACAAGTGTACGTTGATGGAATACAGTCTGTAATTAATAAACTACAAAGTGCTCCGGTGGGGTAAGTGGAGCTCATAAAATGGACAATGAGTGTAGATGGATGTAGAAGGAGATGGTCATAATGTAATGGCTGATTGTTATAGCCTATACATAAACAAGTAGGTGCAAAAGAATCATTCATATATTTTTCCCAGATGATAGGCATCTACTATTCTTCCCACCTCTCTGTCTCTCTCTCTCTCTCTCTCTCTCTCTCTCTCTCTCTCTCTCTCTCTCTCTCCCTCTCTCTCCTATTTTCTGGATGAGTTGGGATGTTCCCGTGGGATCGACAGACTGCTGCGTTTTCCAGGTTGTGTTTCTACATCGAGAGTAACATGCCCAGACCACCACCACACACACACGCGCACACATACTCACACACACAACACATACATACACGCGCACACACACACAATCATATACACAGTTCACTGGCTCAACTGAATTGAGGAACTGACATGAAAAACATGCAAGAAATCTGTGTTTCTATTAGATACATAAATCAATCAAAATCACACACACACACACACACACACACACACACACGCTCATTATCTCTTTCGCGTGTTCCTCAGACGCACACACTCGCGCCCAGTTTCAGTTAACATGTCCCATCTTGCAAAATAGGAGAAACTCTCTCAGTATATTGGAATAGGGCCCTGAAGTGTGTGTGTGTGTGTGTGTGTGTGTGTGTGTGTGTGTGTGAGTTAGCAGTATCCCTCACATTCATCATCTCCTCACAATGAAGTCCTGTTGAGAAATCCTCAGCATTACATCAGCCTCTTACAGAAAATGCTATATTCCTTCCCATAATACTGGACTGTATTGTTATTTTGTTATTTATTTATTTGTTTGTTTGTTTGTTTTTTGTCTTTTAAACAGTACTAACTCCGATTGGATAAAAGCGATGCCTTAATTTCACTGATGCCTCTGGGAATTCCTGATGATTTCTGTGTTCGTTTTCATTTCAAAGAACTGGCATGGGGAATGTAAAAGTCACAATAATCAATTTTTGAAAGTAATTATTCATTTATTATAACACTTAATAAATTATTTATTATTCTTACACTTTTCTATGTCAACAAAAGATGAAACATTGCTTTTTACTTCCTGAATGAGCCTGTTTATGTTCCAGAGTTTGGGTCCCTCAATACACACTGAACAGTGCCCTAAAATATAAATAGGGAGCCATTTTGGAAACAGCAATAATGTGTCAGCCATTTTGTTGTGGTGTTCAAGTACGTTTCTCTCCCAATATAGCAATGTGTACTAACAGTACAGAACAGGGCAGTAACAGAAGTATTCCAGAGCAGCAGAAATACACAGATGGACAAAGGCTGTGTCCGAAATGGCTCTCCATTTACGTTAATTAGGGCACTATTGAGTATGTCGTCTTTTTTTCCCTGATTATTTGAATCATAAAGTCAAACCTGAGTGTTATGTTGAGGGAACAACAATTTCCCACAGGGCACTTGTAATTTATATTAAATACCTTAGCTCACTGCATGAGCTGAATGTGGACCAAAATGCTTTGGGAGTTTCTTTGTTACTAAGCAATGGACAGAAGAAGAGTACAAATTCACTTGTGTTTCTATCATAAGTATATCTACACTAATGAGGGACTAGGTAACTGTTTCACTCATAGTCTATGTAGTGCAGTGTTTCTATATCAAGGAGTGATTCTGAATGCAGCTTAAATCATGCTGTAACCATGGAGACCGGTGGAGTGTGACCATGGTGATGGGTGTAGCATAACTTTGAAGACAGGTATAGTGTTGTCATAGAAACTTGTGTAGCTTAACTTAGGACATTGTGATAATTTAAATAGTGTACTGTAATCAAGAAAATGGGTGCAGCCCAATTATTTAAACAGGTATGGTGTAATCATTAAAATAGTGTAGTGTATCATTGGAACTATATGTTGTATCCATGAACATGCAAAATTGTGCAATGTAAACATAATCACAAAAATGGGTGTAGCAAATATTCAATATATGGGCAAAGCCATGTTTCAGACCCCAGCTCAACAACCATTTCACCTGAGGGTATGTAATGGTTCTTTATCTAGGAAGGCTTTGCTCTACAGATGGTGCATTTCAGTGTACCCTGTCTGAAAATCTGTCACTGTGATTTCAGGGGTGGCACGGTGGTGCAGCAGGTAGTGTCGCAGTCACACAGCTCCAGGGACTTGGAGGTTGTGGGTTTGAGTCCTGCTCTGGGTGACTGTCTGTGAGGAGTTTGGTGTGTTCTCCCCTTATCTGCGTGGATTTACTCCTGGTGCTCCGGTTTCCTCCCATTGTCCAAAAACACACACTGGTAGGTGGATTGGTGACTCAAAAGTGTTCATAAGTGTGAGTGAATGTGTAGCCCTGTAAAGGATTGACGCCCCCTCCAGAGTGTGATCCCACCTTGTGCCCAGTGATTCCAGATGGGCTCCAGACCCACCACGACCCTGAACTGGATAATCATCAAATCAAATTTATTTGTATAGCGCTTTTTACAACTGATGTTGTCACAAAGCAGCTTTACAGAATTCCAGTAAGACAAAGATTTGACATGAAATGTAAAAAATGTAAAAAAAACCCAAGTGAGTAAGCCAGGGGCGACAGTGGCAAGGAAAAACTCCCTCAGCTGAGGAAGAAACCTTGGGAGGAACCAAGGCTCACAAAGGGTGACCTATCCTCCTCTGGTCAATCTAGTGGTAATAATAGTTAGTAGTCCATGAGAACTTCAGTGTAGGGGCAGCTTCAAGGCACTTGGTGGTTGCTGGAGCGTGGGCAGCTGGTCTGAAGCATGGAGGAGGATCTCGACAGTGATCCATCAGTGGATAAGTAGTTACAGACAATGAATGAATGAATAAGCTTGATTTCATATACCCCATTTCATCTCCAGGACTTACAGTACCAGTCAAATGTTTGGACACGTCTACTCAGGGAGGGTGTGTGTTTTAGGCCATTTACACATATTGGGAATGTACAGTACCAGTCAAAAGTTTGGACACCTTATCATTCAGTGTTTTTTTCCTTGTGTTATATTATGTTCTACATTGTAAATAAAGATTAAAATGATGAAGGAACACATATGGAATTGTGTAGTAAACAAAAAAGTGTTAAACAAACCAGAATATAATTTATATTTTAGATTCTTCACAGTAGCTTTTGCCTTGATGACAGCTTTGCACTCTCTCTGCATTCTCTCAATCAGGTTCATGAGGTCGTTACCTGGACATGGTTTTCAGTGAACAACTGTGGCCTCATCAAGAGTTAATCTGTAGAACTGCTTGCCTTCTTAATGTGTTTGACTATAGCTTGGGTTGTGCAGAGGCAAGGCTGGTACACCTTTATGTGCAGTGAATAGCCCTATTCCACCAATGAGAATATGTGTCCAAACGTTTGACTGGCACTGTATATTATGTTGTTTTATTTTACAGCTATGTAATGAAATGTAACACATATTCAACTCTCTGTCTGGAGAAGAGAATGTAATGTACCATTAAGAAACAAAGCTGGACTTTAACAACACTGTAGTACCTATAAAGGTACCTTTACACAGTTTGTACCTCTACTAACTATAATTTACCTTTAATGTACCTTTTTAACCAATCAGCGCTCTACTATGTTTACACATCACATTTAGTCCCTGCTCAGCTTGCTTGGAATCACAGTAGAGCAGGGACTAAAACAATGTACTAGGTTCCATGTACCAGATTTGCCTAATGGAAAAGCAAATGAGCAAAGTTAGAACTGAGGTGAGGTGAGAAGGGACCATGCAGTGGAAAAGCACCAATACTGGAACATTTTACCATGGTTAAGATTGCATTACTGAAGTGATCTCCAGCTGCTGGATTAGCTTTGATTAGTTCTAGAAGCAAACTGACTACTAATAAAGGACATGGTGACACTGGACTCATGTGCTGCTGCTCCAGAGCATTCTTTGTAATTTTGTGCTAATCTATGAAGACTGTACTGATTGATTTTGTCCGCATTGAGTAGTGGAATAGATTGATTATTAGGGGGAGTCTACAAACTCTTGGCCAGATTTCCAGAAACATGCTGCATGCTTCATCTGGCTCAGTGTGAGTGTGCTGCAAGCCGTAAGTAGATCACAGACAGAAACTTTAGAAGTGAAGGAATGCACCTGTTCCTCCCAACCAGAGAAGAAAACACCTGCTTCAGAGAGAGAGAAAGAGAGAGAGAAGGATAAGGGGGTGGGGGTGATTGCCTCAGAGCCTGAGCTGTCATGAAGACTTTAGCAGACGGACCGTAAAACAAATCTGCAAATGAAAAGAAAGAAGCACAGGATGAAGAGTGGGGAGGAGGAGGAGTGGAGTGAGGAAAGGAGGGGCTGGGGGTGGGTGTGGGGGTGCTGATGGTAGAGCAGTTATCCAACAGGTTTAACCTGAACTAAAGACTAACAAAACTGTGATTACTGGGTGCTGAAAATATGAAGGAGCTCCAAGACGAGGCCTTATTAAAGCCACTGTAAACAAAGTCACTTGCACAACACACTCTCTCTCTATCCTTTAGCTCAAATTTAGTGAAGCAGCCAAGTCATGTCTGTTGTCTGTAGTTTGCTTTCTGTTACAGAGCCTGCTGAGAGGATTTGCACCACTTTGACAGACTCTTGACATTGAGCATGGTGAGCACAGGTTCAGGTGTGGTTTTTTTTTCAGAGTGTCCTGTTTATTTATTTATTTTTGGTAGGGATTATGCAGTATGAAATGAAAATATACAATGTGGAGCATAGCCTAAAGGAGCATTAAAGCAACACTATTTACGTTAAAATTACAACTTTGTTGTGGCGCTGAGCTGAGCTGTTATATAGCTCATGTGCTAAATCACTACTCAAAACGGTTCTGAAGGCAATGCTGCCTTTGAGGCAGAAGGAATGTAATTGGTTACTGGCAAAAAGGTAGGGATGAATGTAATTGGTTAACACACACTGGGTGTCAAACAGTATGGTGTCAAAATAGGATCTAAAGTTCTATGAACTAAAAAGCAGAATCCATCCATCCATCCATTCATTATCTGTAACCGCTTATCCAATTTAGGGTCGCGGGGGGTCCAGAGCCTACCTGGAATCATCGGGCGCAAGGCGGGAATACACCCTGGAGGGGACGCCAGTCCTTCACAGGGCAACACAGACACACACACATTCACTCACACACTCACACCTACGGACACTTTTGAGTCGCCAATCCACCTGCAACGTGTGTTTTTGGACTGTGGGAGGAAACCGGAGCACCCGGAGGAAACCCACGCGGACACGGGGAGAACACACCAACTCCTCACAGACAGTCACCCGGAGTGGGAATCGAACCCACAACCTCCAGGCCCCTGGAGCTGTGTGACTGCGACACTACCTGCTGCGCTACCGTGAAAAACCTTGAGAAAACCGTCTTTTATAAAAACAGTTTTATATATATATATATATATATATATATATATATATATATATAATATATATATATATATATATATATATATATATAGTTTCAAATAGCACACCATAAACCAGTAAAGCAGTTACATTACCATGCATTCAAGCAAAACCAAATACTGGAATTTTTGCAACACTTTACTACAATTTATGAAACAAAAATAAGTGTACAGTAAAAAATGAAATATGATGTTTTAATATGAGGTTTAATGGTATTAATAATAATAGTAATATTAATAAAGGCGGTACGAAGGAGCAGCAGGTAGTGGGACCTGGAGGTTGTGGGTTCAAGTCCCACTCCGGGTGACTGTCTGTGAGGAGTTTGGTGTGTTCTGGATGGGTTTCCTTCAACGGTCCAAAACACTCATTGGTAGGTGGATTGGCAACTCAACAGTGTCCATTAGTGTATGTGAGTGTGTGTCGCAATGTGAAGGACTTGCACCCCCTCCAGGGTATACTCCTGCATTGCGCCCAGTGATTCTGGGTAGGCTCTGGACCCACCGCGACCCTGTACTAGATAAGCGGTTACAGACAATGAATGAATGAATAATAATAATAATAATAATAATAATAATAATAATAAACAGCTTTAAATAATACTGCATACATCCTACAAAGATGGTTCTTCAAAGTTTCTATAGTAAAAACAATAGTTCTACAATTGCATTCTTATCAACCATTTGCATTCTTACATTGTGAAAAGACTCTTCAAATTGATGGAAAATAGTCAGTGAATCATTCTTGGTAGAATCTTGGTAGAAAATGGTTATACAAAGCTTGACATAATGAAAATATCAGAGCTTTTTTTGTGTTATTGCAATTCAGTGCTTACAATGCAAAGGATATATTAAGCAAGTTCATTGAGTGTTCATGGTTATAAAACCATTGAAAAAGCTTCTATTATTGTGTATTTAAAGAGTGAGACATTTTTATGTAATGCACAAAGGTTAAATTAGATGTTGTTTTCAAAGCAGTCCATTCCATCCACTGCCTGTGGGAGAGTCTGAGAACCATGACTTCACTCAGGACTCTATGTGATTTGAGGCACAAATGTCTGTTTTCTTCATCCACTGCATTACAGAGAATGTCCCTATCTGTTCTGGCAAACAAAAATGTAATTTGATACATTACAAAACTGCCATTTGCTGTGAACCATATTTCAGGGACTCCTAGCAACCGGCGTAGCACCAAAACTGTCTCCATCAGACAATCCACTACTCTCACACCATATCTGAAAACTCCACAGGTGTTTGTGTACATCCTTCCACTGTATGAACACAAATCAACACAATGGGTCTGAAATGACGTGTAAAATGTCTTGTTCCGTGTAAAAATCTTTAATTTGTGTACAGTCTTTCTGCATCATGCAAATACACATTAAGAATTCAAAAATCATTTTAAAACATTTAACTTCAATGCACTGCACTGACCACATTCAGGAACTGATTTCCATTGCAATTTGGGGAAACACACTGACAATATCTAGAACCAGTTTTTAATTCCAGTGGGGTACTGCACACAATGTGGTACCAAACATTTAAAATATCTATTTATTTCATTGTAGTGCCAAAAACTCACAACATCAAGAACTTGATTTTAATTTCAGTGTGGTACCACACATTCACATCTAGCAACTGATTTCATTGTGGTACTATTTAAAATAGCTAGAACCTGATTGTCATTCTGATGTGTTGTCACACAACATCTGCATTTTTTTTCCATTTCAATGAAATTATGTGATCATATATTCCACATTCATTCATTCATTGTCTGTAAGCACTCATCCAGGGTTGTGATGGGTCTGGAGCTTACACAGAATAATTGGGCGCAAGGCAGGAACACACCCTGGAGGGGGCACAAGGGGCGACAACACACTCACACTCACACACATTCACTCACAACTATGGAGAATTTTTAAATTGCCTATCCACCTACCAACATGTGTTTTTGGACCGTGGGAAGAAACCTGAGCATCCAGAGGAAACCCATACGGAAAAGGAGGAGAACACACCAGACTCCTCACAGAGAGTCACCCAGAGTGGGACTCAAACTCCCTGGAGCTGTGTGACAGCGACACTACCTGCTGCTCCACCATATACAATTCCACAGTGTAACTTAATTATTTTGAATGTAATTAAAACATAGAACAGAACTAAATGCAAGCATTTTACCTTGTGTTTATCTGTATATTACTTATCAAATAAACTAAATCTGGGCTGTAAAAAATGGTGTTCCACAGCTCGGAGCTGATGGGCTTTTCATTTCAGAAAAGACAGCTCTTGACACTGAGACCTTGGGCTCATGTGTAGCTGCTCCAGAGCATCCAATTTCATTGCATGCTTTTCTATGAGCATTATAAAAGCCGTGCATGCATGATATTATGACTGTACTATGTAACTATAATTGTATTTACCCTCTCAATATCTAGAGCCTTAGGCATTTCATTATACTGGGACTTTCAATATTAGCCCAAATGACTATTTAGTACTCAAGTGTTACCATGATTAATATCTAGAACTTTAGTTGCTACTACTATTAGATCTCTATTAGAAGAAAAATATGCAGGTAAACACTTCTCTAAAGGAGCTGAGTGTCAGTTCCAGTATCAGGTGTACAATAATGTCACTGTTATAATCTTCACACAAAACAGTGGCTCAGATTCCAGCTTTAAACGGAGATTTTGCTAAAAATACCACTTGCTGGAATGTGGAGAATGTGTCTCAAAATAGTGCTGCCCCAACAGGAGAACGATGGTATTCCTTTTTACGAAATATTTCACATTATTTAATTTATCTGGAACAGTTCCAAATGGTTTCCACAGAACGTGTAATGACACCATTAATAGGGTATAATAACCCTGTGGAGTCCAGGTGAAACAATAGTTAATGTCTATAAAAAAGAAGGGGGAACATGTTGTATAATTAGTTATAAAACATGAAGCAGTCATATTAGGATTTTTTTGACATATACAAAACAAGCATCTGTGATGCATTCATTGACAACTGATAAAAGTGTGAAGATAAGCTTTCTAATATTTCTAATATTTAATTTAAACACATTAAAATTTGATACCTGCAACACACCCAAAAAAAGTTGAGAGAGAGGCATGTTTACCACTCTATTACTCTGTTTGGGATAGCTGTTGTTAACTGATTGCCTGCTTCTCCTCTTAAAATGCGCCTTAGGAGACAGATCTGGACCACAGCACTCTGTGTACTCAGTGTACTCTGGCTTTGTCATGCTGAAATAACCATGGACTTCCCAGGATAAGAAATTGTCTTGAATGCATTATATGTTTCTTTAAAAACTCAGTGTTCACCTCCACGTCAATAAAAAATTTTTCACTTATGCAAGTACCCATCCTGTGGTCACTTATGCACCCCCGGCCAAAAGATGTTGGCTTTTGCACCTTTTGGTGACATCTGTTTTAATAGTCACTTTCTTCATTAGCACAGAAAACAACAAAGTTAATCTAGGGTGACAAGACTTCCTCTTTTCAGGATCTAAAAATGCGTCTTCCCCCGTCCCAAATTTTACAATTAGCCCTAATCCCTTTCTTGAAGTGTGCACTTCGATGCCGTATGATGACGTTGTTGTAGGTGAGCAAAAGGGGCGCGCCGGGATCAAGTGTTCACGGGGTCAGAGCAGAAATTAGACACATTTCGCCGCACGTACCTTTTTGTGCTTACATGACTTTCAGCTGAGCTCCGCTCCACATCACAGTGTTTTACTGGAGCCTCGAACAGAAATGGGTTGAAAGTTGTAAAGGTAATTTATCATAGTCTCTTCTTTGTATGTGGAATCATTTATGTGTCACACAAGCCTTCCACTTTCTGTTCTATATTTGAAAATAAACTGAAAGCCGTCACTGCTGTCCCTAAAACGACACAAATACACGGACACACCTGACCGTTGCTGACTTATGGTCATTATGGTCTGTATGGTCACCCTAGTTAATCTGTCATTAAAACAAGCTGAATAGTCGACTCCTCTAACCACAGTGCACCTTTCTACTTTCTACCTCTAAATAAAGTCTTACACAGTCTTTTGAACTGTGTAAGACAGGCTTGGTCCCAGAGAATTCATTATCATTTCCAAAAAGAATTTGTGTGTGGCTTGTGTAATAGGGTTTCAAGTTGCATTTCTTGAAACAGGGGCAGTCTCAGTAAAGACGTATCAGGGTACTTCCAAGCCTGTGTTTCTATATTTATCACAGCATGATTACTCTTATGTAATGCCATCTGAGTGGTTGAAGGTCTAGCTCATTCAGCATTGGTGTCCAGCCTTACCCAATAGGAACTGGTATTTCTCTAGATTTCACAAAATCATTTCACAACATTAGGTAATGTAGACGACAAAAGACAGTCTGATCTATTTAAAATTCTCTTATGGAGACTGGAGTAAAATGAAGAACAATGACCTACATTTGCTTGTAAAGACTGAGCTTTGGGTGAATAATTTTATAACGTTTATATTCACATTTCAATAGTGTAAGGCTTTCAAAACAATGTGATATGAATGTTTCATTCTTATTTTGCACCTGTCTTTACTCATCTTGGAGTGTTACAGGCTATTTTAAATTTGTTAATACTTCATTCGTTCATTTATTTTCTGTAACCGTTTATCCAGATCAGGGTTACCCAGTTACGGTGGGTCCGGGAACACATCCTGCAGAGGGTGCCTTTGCAGGTTGAAACTCACACATTCACTCACATTCTCACACCTACTGACACTTTTGAGTATTGATTATATTAATTTAACAAAGTGTCCCTGTGTTTCTGAAAATGCTGCTTATATATATCTTTCTGAAGGCTATCCATTAGATCATATCTTTACATTTGGTGTATTGTACAGTGGGTACGGAAAGTATTCAGACCCCTTAAAATTTTTCACTCTTTGTTTCATTGCAGAAATTTACTAAAATCAAAAAAGTTCATTTTATTTCTCATTAATGTACACTCACTACCACATCTTGACAGAAAAAAAAACAGAAATATAGAAATTTTTGCAAATTTATTAAAAAAAGAATAATTGAAATTTGACATGATCATAAGTATTCAGACCCTTTGCTCAGTATTGAGTAGAAGCACCCTTTTGAGCTGGTACAGCCATGAGTCTTCTTGGGAATAATAAAACAAGTTTTTCACAACTGGATTTGGGGATCCTCTGCCATTCTTCCTTGCAGATCCTCTCCAGTTCTGTCAGGTTGGATGGTGAACGTTGGTGGACAGCCATTTTCAGGTCTCTCCAGAGATGCTCAATTAGGTTTAGGTCAGGGCTCTGGCTGGGCCAGTCAAGAACGGTCACAGAGTTGTTCCGAAGCCACGCCTTTGTTATTTTAGCTGTGTGCTTAGGGTCATTGTCTTGTTGGAAGGTGAACCTTTGGGCCAGTCTGAGGTCCAGAGGACTCTGGAAGAGAATTTTGTCCAGGATATCTCTGTACTTGGCTGCATTCATCGTTCCTTCAGTTACAACCAGTCGTCCTGTCCCTGCAGCTGAAAAACACCCCCATAGCATGATGCTGCCACCACCATTTTCACTGTTGGGATTGTATTGGGCAGGTGATGAGCAGTGCCTGGTTTTCTTAACACATATGGCTTAGAATTAACACGAAGTTCAATCTTCATCTCATCAGACCAGAGAATCTTATTTCTCAGTCTGGGAGTCCTTCATGTGTTTTTTTTTTTTTTGGCAAACTCTATGTGGGCTTTCATATGTCTTGCTGACATAAAGCCCCGACTGGTGGAGGGCTGCAGTCATAGTTAACTTTGTGGAACTTTCTCCCATCTCCCTACTGCATCTCTGGAGCTCAGCCACAGTGATCTTTGGGTTCTTCTTTACCGCTCTCACCAAAGCTCTTCTCCCACGATTGTCCAGTTTGGCTTTGGATTGTCCAGGTCTAGGAAGAGTTCTGGTCGCCCAAACTTCCTCCATTTAAGGATTATGGAGGTCTCTGTGCCCTTAAGAACCTTGAGTGCTGCAGAAATTCTTTTGTAATCTTGGCCAGATCTGTGCCTTGCCACAATTCTGTCCCTGAGCTCCTTGGGCAGTTCCTTTGACCTCATGATCCTCATTTGCTCTGACATACACTGTGAGCTGTGAGGTCTTATATAGACAGGTGTGTGCCTTTCCTAATCAAGTCCAGTCAATTTAATTAAACACAGCTGTGAAGGAGTGAAGGAGTAGAACCATCTCAAAGAGGATCAAATGGAAAGCATATGGGTTAAATATGAGTATCAGAGCAAAGGGTCAAATCATGTCAAATTTCAGTTTTTCTTTTTTAATAAATTTGCAAAAATTTCCACATTTCTGTTTTTTTCTGTTAAGATGTGATAGTGAGTGTACATTAATGAGAAATTAAATGAAAATGAAAAATTTTAAGGTGTCTGAATACTTTCCGTACCCACTGTATGTTAGTTTATTCTGTAGTTTATTCTTTTTGTGCAATCCATGTGTAATCTTTCAGATTTTATTTTGTCATTTATGATAAAACATTAATTCATTGTCTGTAACTGCTTATCTGGTGGGTCCAGAGCCTACCCTGGAATCACTGGGCACAAGGCAGGGACACACCTTGGAGGGGGCGCAAGTCCTTCACAGGGCGACACACACTCACACATTCACTCACCCACCCACTCACATCAACGGAGTCACCAATACACCAAAGCGTGTTTTTGGAAGCCCACACAGAAACGGGGTTAGTGCAACAAACTTCATTCATTCATTCATTATCCATCCATCCATCCATTATCTGTAAGCGCTTATCCAATTCAGGGTCGCGGGGGGTCCAGAGCCTACCTGGAATCATTGGGCACAAGGCGGGGAATACACCCTGGAGGAGGCGCCAGTCCTTCACAGGGCAATGCAGACACAAACACACACATTCACTCACACACTCACACTTATGGACACTTTGGAGTCTCCAATCCACCTACCAATCCACCTACCCGGAGGAAACCCACGCGGACACAGGGAGAACACACCAACTCCTCACAGACAGTCACCCGGAGTGGGAATCGAACGCACAACTTCCAGGTCCCTGGAGCTGTGTGACTGTGACACTACCTGCTGCGCCACTGTGCCGCCCTACAACAAACTTTACTTATATAAATGTTTGTAGTGTGGTTTAATAAAACTTACAAATATACAAATATATTTCTATTTACTAATTCAATATGAACCAAATATTTTCCAACTAATTCAATTAAGTAGAGCTAACTTAAAGAAAATAAAACAGCACAACAAATATAAAAAACCCCTCAGCTTTATTTAAAATCCAGTCCCTACACATTGAGGGGATCCTACTGAGCATGCTCAATTCCAACCAGAACTGTGGAGCAAGGAGAACATGTTTTTTTTTTTTACAGGAAACATTCAGTAACCCCAGGATAACCATTTGAGGATAACCATTCAGAGTCTTCATTTGGACAAAAATAATATATAGCCATTACATATATGTTTGAGAAGCAACAAGTAACCATCCATTAATGCATACGAACAGTTAAAAAGTGTTTTTGGTCCCTCTTGCAAAACTACTCACTGTAGATGCTTTTTCTTTAGGAACTGCACCTTTGGTAATAATCTTTGCATCAAGGTTCATGATGATCTTTTGGAGACTTTTGCCTGGTATAATATTTTATTATGAATTTTATTATATAACTTGAATGGTTTAAGAGCAATGGTTTCAATATAATTTATAATTTAATATAATTCAATATAATTTACCCAAATGCAGTCAATGTGATTATTAAATATATCTACATCACAATTTTGAAAAGTTGGGACGCTGGAATATGTAAATAATCAAGAATGTACTTAGGTGCACGTCATGTAAATCATTTTTTTTTTTTTTTTTTTTTGTCAAGGGTCACTGTGAGGCTCAGTGATTCTAGTGTTGACAAGGGTCCTAAAATGCATCATGGTGATTTTCATGATAATGAAACAGCTCAAATCGCTAAAGTTTAAGATGAAATATTTGCAATTAGATTGTAATCTCCAAATATATTGCACCCTGGCAAAGGCTGGTCATTACTGCCCTGCTTATAATCTCATTTACTGTTGGTTACTACATCAAAATTCTGAACAGCAACTACACTGACAACATTACTGGTGCCACAACAAAGGCAAATACGTAAATGGTTATTCCCCAAAAAATAAATAAATAAATAAATTACTTACCATGCACAAGAGGTGAATGTTTAGGACATGGGTTGTATTTGCTTGGTTGTTGTTGTTGTTTTTTTTAATTCTGAGTGCTAAATGTAGCTTTAAAAGAGGGAATTACTTTCAGCAGCACATGCTAGCAAGCAACATTTAAAGTAATAAACCAATTAGATAAGCCTGTATTTTTGATATTTTGAGGTAAAAATATATCTACAATTTTTCAAGAACTTTACTTGGATTGGAGACAGATTCAGTTTTCAGCTTCCTTCAGTGATATTGCACCCATGCAGCTTTGTTTCTCCTTGCTCCTTATTTTCGTTTGGAATTGAGCATGCTCAGTAGGAGCCAGTGAATGAAATAGTGTGCCAGTTAATATAATTTTAGTTGTACCCAACTAAAGACATTTTATTCACCCAAAAACTCCTATATTTATGTAAATCAGACAAGAATGAATTAGATACTCTAGCAAAACCTAAATAACTAATAACAAATAAATAAAATAAATTTTTAAAAATGTCCAATATATTTTCATTTTGTAAGGCAAATATTTAATTTTTTGAGTGCACACACAAACACGCGCTCACAAATACACTAAATAATCACCCTAGTGAAACCTGAAATCAAAAAGCTTCAAAGACAGAAATAAAAACAAAGAAATTCTGAAAATCGCAGAAAATATGAAGCCACAAGTCATCCTGGGAGCTCCCTCATTTACTGTCATGGTTTAACAGTTTTTTTTACCATAAATATTTTTACATTGTGGACTGTTGCTCTGTGTCCAAAGTCTTTACAGATGAAAGTAAATTTTGCATTTCATTTGGAAATCAAGGTCCCAGAGTCTGGAGGAAGAGTGGAGAGACACACAATCCAAGCTGCCTAAGGTCTAGTGTGGTGATGGTTTTGGGAGACATTTCACCTGCTGGTGTTGGTCCACCGTGTTGTGTCAAGCCCAAAGTCAGTGCAGCTGTGTACCAGGAAATTTTAGAGCACTTCAAGCTTCCCTCTGCTGACAAGCTTTATGGAGATGCAGATTTCATTTTCCAGCAAGATTTGGCACCTGTCCACACTGCGAATATTACCAATAACTAGTTTAATAACCACAGTAACACTGTGCTTGATTGGCCAGCAAACTCACCTGACGTCATCAAGAGGAAGATGAGAGACACCAGACCCAAAAATGCAGACAAGCTGAAGGCTACTATCAAAGCAACCTGGGCTTCCATAACATCACAGCTGTGTCACAAGCTGATCGCCTCTGCGACTTGCTGCACTGATGCAGTAATTGATGCAAAAGGAGCCCTGACCAAGTGTTGAGTGCATATATCGTACATGCTTCTCAGTAGGCCAACGTTCTTTCACTCATTCTTTCACCAGAGCCTACCTGGAATCATTGGGGGCAAGGCAGGAACACACCCTGGTGAGGGTGCCAGTCCTTCACAGGGCTAGGCCAACATTTCTGTATTAAAAATCATTTTTAAATTGGTCTTATATAATATTCGAATTTTCTGAGATAATGACTGTTGGGTTTTCATTGGCTGTAAGCCATAATCATCAACATTAAAAGAAATAAACACTTGTTTTTTGCTTTTTTTTTGCCCCCCTGACATCTGGAGGATTATGTTAACTTCATCAATATTACACTGATCCATGCACCAGGCAGCAAGCAAACAGCCAGCTCCCCAAGTCAGCGCACCAGCAGCAGGTGAAAATTGAAGAAGAGAAAGATAAAAAAACACCCAGGCAAGTGCCAGAATCAAAGCCATCCCAGCATCCTGACAAAAACCACAGAGCAACAGCTGCTCAACTTGGACATCATTTTAAAATACCAGAGGCTCTTTGTAATATGTGAATAATACTGAATGGACAATTGGAAATGGTCTAAAATTACCCGGAAAATGTTTGTGTTCCATGTAGTTCCAGTTCAATTTAAAAAGTTTGTTTCCTTGTCCTGATTTTTGAGGCATGTGGTTTCATGCCAAAATTGATGTAATGCCAGAGACAAGTTCTGATTCAAATATTTGTATGAAAAAAAAAGCATTTAATTAACATCTCAAAGGCATTGTCACACCCCCTGTGCTGTAATAATCGGGGCACTAATGAAGTGAGTCAGTGCTGTGCAATGCTAACTCTCGCCTACAAGTGTTCACCTGTACTTCATCCAGCAGTGTCACTGTCACTTGTCCCCTCTCATATAAATACCAAAATAATCCAGAGCTGGTAACTGGGCGAGTCTGGGCTTGTGCGATGGATTAGGAATGGCATGCTGAGCCACAGCCCCATAACGAACCTGCATACCAGCTGCAAAAATCACGTATCTCCACAATACACTTCCGGAAAAGAACATATAAAGGTTTCTGTGTGTGTGTGTATATATATATACATATATGTATATATTTTTATACACATTTCTGTAACTTAGGAACAACCAGCCACATTAGCCTGCTGTAATCCATGTAATTACAGAGTAATAAAACTTAGGTTTAGCAATATCTTTTTAATAAGCCTGGGATTGTAAGGGAAAAAAAAGTAGAACTAAATTAATAGGTAGAAAAACAACAATTAAAAGCAGGAAAGCAACAGGTGCATGAACCCCTAAAACCTGGGCATTCTGTACGGCCCAAACATTTATTACACACTTCTGTAACCTATGAATACCTTTGTAATAACCAAGTTTTTTGGTAATCTGTGTAATTAATGAATAATAAACCTTAGGTTTAGCAGTAGCTTAGTAATAAACCTGGGGTTGTAAAGAATTAGGAAGAGGACAAAGGAAAAATATGGAGATGATCATAAAGGAAAAAGAAGAAGGAAAAACTACATCAAAAACTGAAATCTACACATGCTAGCACCCTTAAAAGCTATTGGTGGTTTCAAATGTTTAATAAATACTTCTATAATCAAAAAAATAACAAGAGAAGAAGAATTATGAATACAAATGAATAATTACTAAATAATCCACCTACATTTGTAATAAAATTGCAGTGTTAATGAAATAAGAAAACAAATAAGTAGAAACCATTATTACATATTTCTATTAACTAAAAAGTGTATAATATATATTGTAATATATATTATGTAGTATAATGTAATTACCTTATAATAAACGTTTAGATGTAATAACATACATTTTGGAATTGAGAAGAGGAGGAAGAAGATGAACAAAAGTAAAACAAGGAAATCAGTAGTTGCTTGAAAAACTTTTTTATGCACATATATAACAATATAAAACAATATTATTAATTATTAATTAATTAATACTGAATAATACAACTTCAGAAGAAGGAGAAGGAGAAGAAAAAAAAGAAGAAGGTGCTTGGAACCCTACAAATATTTTGACCATAAACAAATAAAAGAGTGCCATTTTGTGTTAGATTAATCATTAAATGTTTTAAACTATTTCAAATTATGTTCTTGTTTTTTATTATTATTATTATTATTTTTTAAATGTATGTCCATTTTGATTTTGATTCAAGCAATACATTTAAAAAAAGTTGGGACGGGTACATTGCAACACGTCTTCTTTTAAACAACACCCATAAGCATTTGGGAACTGCGGAGACCAGTTGCTGTGTTTCTGAAAGTAAAATGATTTCCCATTCTTGCTTGTTATGGGATTCCAATTGCTCAACCACAGGATCTTTGTAACAGTGTTTTTTGTTTCATAATGAACCCATTCAGTCAGATTACAAGACACTTTTCCTATTCACCCCAGTCAATCTTAAATGAGCCCAGGCCCAGACAAGGCAGTATATGGTTTCCTCTTTGCATTTGGTGAGTTTTAACTTGCATTTGTGGATGCAGCAAGAACTTAAAGAATATGGTTTTGATAAGATGCAATGATTTCCACTACAGAATTGTGTCTGTTATAAATGCAATGACACCGAAGGGCTGAAGATCACAGTCAGCCAACATCGGTTTTGGGGCTTGTCCCTTACATATGAAGATTCCTTTGGATTCTCTAAACCTGTTTATGGTATTATGTACTGTAGATAAAGAAATCCCCAGGTTGTTTGCCATTTTACTTTGACTTGTTTCACTATTTGTCCACTCAAACTTTCACAGAGTTGTGAACTCCTCCCATCTTTACTTCTGAATGACTCTTTCTTCTGAAAGATGCTTTTTAAATCCATTGATGTAATTTATTTGTTGCCAATTAACCTATTATATAGACCATGAAGTGGACTAAAAAAACATGGAATCTGTCGCTTCATGTAAATATTAATGTTTTATTTTATTGATTTTTTTTGCAGGCCCTTATTATGTTTTCCATAACTGTAACTGTAATTATACACAGGAAAAGATGTAAAATATCTTTGATAAGATGTAAAATATCTAATGGCACTCCATTAGAGTTTCACACAGGGTCCACTTCACTCTCTTCCTACCTGCAGCCACAACATTCCTGTAATAATATTCCTTTGGCCATTTACATCCTATGACAAACCAATAAGGTTGTTCTAGCCATTGGCGATCCATTCAGCAACCAGCTGATTAAACCTACCACCTACTCAGCTCTTCACAGGCGTCATTAGGTAGGAGTCTCCCTCATATCAGTGTTGTGTTTAATTAAGCCCACAACACTTCCAGAGGGCTCGACAGTGAAATCTAATGTCTCAGACCCACCCCACTCCAAGCTACTTTACAGCCTACCATCCTTCAACAACCGTAAATTCAAACTGGCCTCCCTGGTGACAAAGGCTGTACCAAGACCCACTAACACTGTTAAATCATGCTCAGTGCCACCAGTTCCATGTGAATTTTACATAATACATCACCGTCAGCCGCAATAACACACCACAGCACTCACCTGTCCTGTCCTCCATGTACCTATAACACATTTACAATGATGTGCTTTACCAAATGTCTCTTGTGCAATTTGCTCTGTCCATGAGAAACCCTCTGAGAAGGTGGATACCTCAGGTTAGTTCTGGCAATCTCCAGTCTGTTTTTTTATGTTTCTGTGTCAGCAGTGGAGGCTTTTGCCACCATTTGAGCAATACTTCATTCTTCTATTAATTGTTTTTTTTTATTATTACATCAAAGAATGTCAGCTACAGTTATTAATGATGCTGCATACAGTGAACACAGGAACATTAAGATCTCTGGAGATGGACTTGTAGTCAAAACTGCCTGTGCATTTCCACAATTTTGGATTTCACATTCTCTGACAATTCTTTGCTCATCTTTTTTTCTGCATTCTCAGCATAGTACACACAGACACAATACTTTCTCACTGGTAAAAAAGACATAGACAGGTGAATATCAAAGCATTTTTAATTGTAAACATTTTCTGGAAATACTACATTTTCTGGAAGACGTGCAGGGATGCCAATGTTTATGACAATGGCTGTTGTAACTAAAATAACTGGCCTGAAAGGATTACTCACTTACATTCCTTTTCATGCATTGCTGCAGGAACTGTTTATTCCTTCTTATGCAACAGATGTGATCAGTTGGGGAGATGAAAGGAAGACCATTTCATTGAGCACATTCAGACCATCAGAATTTAGGATTTGTTATTTCCTGTGGCCAGACGTTTCACTGATAATGAACTCCCCATTAATGACGTATCTGTTGCATTGTCAGCTGTTGCCGTGGCAGCAATGACATGAAGAATCAACATTTTCTCTATTTCCTTTTGGAAAGAAAATTAAGATTGAAACGAGTGTAATTTAGAATATAAACTTTTCTAACCTCTCAGCGCCACTTTGTTTACACAGCTGATGAAGGGCCTCTCTTCAAAATGTGCTGTTTCTTTGGAAACACTGAAAATTAAGCTACCTCATCATATCCACACACAATATATAAACCAAGCAGTGCAAACATGACAAACTCCTACAATCATTGTCCATTTCATCGGTTTCACTGACTATGTTGATGCGCTTCTTAGTTCTATAAATTCACCAGAATTCACTGTTGAGCCTTCAGGAGGTGTTCTGGCCGTGAAGAGCTAGTGATGCAGTAGGGGGCTTGGGTACTTGTGATGGGCCCAATAGAGTACCATATAAATATAGGGCTGTTTACAGGCAAATTGTGTCCTTCCACACCAAACAACCATGGCTTTATGAACCTTGTTTTGTGCAGAGGGGCGCAGTCATGCTGGTACAGAAAACAGCCTTCCCCAAACTATTACCACAAAGTTGGAAGCATGCAATTTTCCAAAATCAATTAAGCATTGAGATTTCCCTTTACTGGAACTAACTAGCCTTGGCCAACCCTCAAAATCAACCGCTTATCCCTCCTCCATGAAACTTTACAGTTGGCACAAAGCAGTCAGGCAGGAAACATATTTCCGCTGCTTCAGAGTTCCATGGTGGTGTGCTTTACACCATTTCATCTGACACTTGACATTGTACTTGGTGACGTAAGACTTCCATGCAGATGTTCGACTATGAAAACCCATGCCACAAGCTTCCAGCATAAAGTTTTTGTGCTAATCTTAATGAGTTTTGGAACACGGTGGAGCATTGGCAACTTTTACATATTGTGTGTAATTTTCCGTAGGGTGCTAGTTTAACTGACTGGCTGTCATCCTCTTACAGCACACTATAGAACAACCCATTCTTTCTCCAATGTAGGTAAATGGAGTTTAGTTGGGTTAGATGCTTGATTTTATACATCTGCAGCCATGGGACTAAATGAATCACTTAATTCAATAATATGACTATATATAATTTATTCTCATATTAATATATTAAAATATTAATAAACAAAAAATTCTAATATTTTACAGCCCTGCTTAAAGAGTGCTTACAATGAGACTGCAAAGAGAGGCCGAACTGTGGCATACAGTGAGAGTCTCATTCATTCTGGTTATTCTATCTGCCGCTAACGTTCACACATTCCTTCTCTATGATAGACCAGAGCACTTGTGTGTAAAACCTGTTTGTCAGAAATGTGCTTACTTCCCCCAGTAACGTTCTAGCATTCCATTGGGAAGGGGTTCAAAAACTACCACACGCAAACACACGCAAACACCAACATCACACACATGCACTGGCAATGTCACAAAATCATTACAAACTTAATGTTCATGAAAAGCAATGTACATTACCTATGTAAGACACAGTACCATATGTATCACTACAGAGGACATAATTAGTTTCACTCAATCTACATTTTGTCAGTTTTGTGATATGTCTTATGTATAAAAAATGTCTTTCCAAATATTTATAGATACACCATATATTTACATTCACTACATCAACTAATCATCCAACATCATTAATGCTCTTATGGCTGAATATATTCAATAGTCGGAGCAATGTTCCAAAATTTACAGAAGATTTGAAGCTGTTAGGTGCAGTAAAATGAGACAAACTTCTTATTAATAGTCTTAATTTCTGAAGAAATATTGGATGAGCAGCTATATCTCCAGCCCACACATCTGAATGACATCTGTGCAGGGAGAAATAGAGATATGATACTGGAGGCTTTTGACTAACTGGCATAAAGCCAGATAGGGGAACACACGACACACACAAACACACACACACACACACACACACACACACACACACATGCACGAAAAGTCAGTATATAAAGGAAAAGTTCAAACATGATAGGTTGTATGATTCTTCACAAAGCAATATTGTAGTTTTCAGGTGGAGCATGTCTCAGACACACACCCACACACACACACACACACACACACACACACACATTTCATTCTATTTGTAAAGTCCATTGACCTTGTTTCCCCTAGTGAAAATTCACAATGCTAAGCCTCTATTTGTCTCTCTCTCTGTCGTCAATGATACTCTTTTGACTTTATATGTTTATCATAGTTCTCTTGTGCTGTCTATCCGTCTACTCTTATGGGAATGCTTTAGACTAGATGAGGGAACATTTCTGTAAGGATCTGATGTTATTCAGCCTCATGAACTTTTTTTTGTGAGGTCTGGTACTGATGTTGGATGTTTACATTTGACTCACAACATCCATTCCAACTCATTCCAAAGGTATTTGATGGAGCTCCATGAAGTAAGGGATGCAGGATTTGCAAATCTCCAGACAGGAGTTGGGAGATTTTATACCCTTCTAGCCAATGCCACACATTGAGAATGGTGAATTTAAGCTTGTTTGTAGCTGCTACATTGTCAGAAAAACTGTCACTGCGGTGGTACTCTCAGACTTGCATTTTCTGTATCTTAGAAAACATGATTCTACCTTATTCTATTCTAATAGAGTTCTCTAGAGTTTACAGCTGTGTTGATTTCATATGCCCAGTTTAATCTCCAGGACGTATGTTCTTTTACGTTACACAGTTATATAATGAACAATTACAAATGTTCACCTCTTTATCTGGAGAATAAAATGTAAAGTACTTTAGGGAACACAACTGGACCTTAAAACCATTGTTGTACCTATAAAGGTAGATTTAGACTGCTTGTACCTTCAGTGAACAATAATGTACCCATACTGTCCGTTTTTCTGAGAGTTTTTATTTTTTGAGCACATCATTCTATGGGCAATAATTGCTAAACTTTCTTATTAGCTTGAATTACTAACGGACTGCAAATGGAGGCACTGTGACAAACTCAGAATTGAGCTACTACAGTTTTTCTTCAGGTTGAATGGGATCTTTACCAGTGTTCTTTAAATTAAGGTTTAAGATCCACCAGCCTCACAACAGCTGCTGTGAAATAATACACCTGGAGATGCATAGATCATTCAGTGCATAGTAAAAGACAGACTTACAGTTAATACAGTTTCCATGAAAGAAACCCCTGAGGGGAGAGGAGCTCCTCACAGCCTCAGGGAACAAAAGCTTGATCCGGAAATGCTGTGATTTGCAGATGGAGCAGAGACGACAGGGTGGGGCCAAGGGCCCGAACAGGTCCAGCAACATATGAGAGTGACCCTGTGACACACGCATAAACTCACACACACACACTTGTATTTTGGAGACATTAAACTTTTTAAAATGAATTAATTAATTAATTAATTAATTAATTAATGTCTTTATTTATTTATTTATTTATTTATTTATTTATTACTACTTTCTTTTTTCTAAGTTGCAAGTTTTCTAACTTCTTTAACCCTAACCCTAACCCAACTTTAAAACATGTTTTCACATTAAAAAATGGTCCCCAAAAGGAAGACAGGTCCCCACAATATGATACATTCCTGGCATATACACGCACAAACATACACACAGATGGGGACAATGCACAATGCATACAAACACTGATAAAAAAAAAAATATTTCTCACAAGACTTTATGGTAATTCTCCTACAATTTCTCAGGAGAATAACACCAGACAAATAAGAGACTTGTCCAGATAAAAACAAAAAAACAAAAAAACAGTTGCTCACTGCAACACGTTGAATGAGCTATATTTGAGTTCCTGCCTTCGGTTCAGCTCTAGATAATCATGAGTGTCATTATCTCAGCTAATCTGAGCGCAGGGTGAGACTTTACAGAGGTTTACACTAAATCTCCACTGAGGAGAAACATTTGTGATTTCTGAGCTCTGTTTCTCAAGTGAAATATCTCAGTAACAGGAGACTTTAACTAAAGTACACTAAAACTACAAAGACAGGAAGGAGATTTATTTTTTGGATTTTCTTTTTCATTTTATGAATATAGGACATGCTCCTGAATCAGAGGTGAGTGTCAGCTCCTAAATCTATTTCCCAGTAAAAGTAAATAAGTGAAATTCTGCAAAATAATTGTGCTTTGAAATGTTTGCAGACGTATGTTCTCGGTGGAGGACATTAATATCATTAATGAGGACAACGGAATCAACAGAATTTGCTGACAAATGTATATATGACTATATGAAGGTTCATTTATAATTCACCCAATAGTAACCAGAAAGATTAAATGTACTGCACATTGAAATTTCACACAACAGTTTCCTCAAATGCTCAGTAAACAGCAACCTGCATGCCTCTAACACCAAGAACACATTAGCTAAAGTCATGCTTACAAGTTCAAAAAAAATCCAGTAAGGGTTCAGTACACCAGGAATGTTTTCAAAGAATCTGCGAGTGTAAAATGAAACAGTAGAACACATCTACAGGACATTTACTCTGAGCTATGTGTGTGTTTTCACACAGAGTCTGTACAAATCCCAGCACAAGTTTACGTTAGCATATCTACAGTCTAGATAGGGGTCATGCACTCATTCAGTGAAACCCAAGTCATGATAGTCTTTTCTTGTGTCAGCCATCTTGATAACGCATCCAGGCAATTATTGTCACTCAAATAAGGCTCCCGTGTCTTTTAATGACGAATGACCTATAAATTTCAAAATAAAAGCCACAGGTATGTTTCCGAACCATATTTGAAATCACTCCTAAAATCTGACAATTATTACATAAACATTTATTGTATTTGGCTCATTCTGGCTACTGAATTTCTACACTGAAGTTCTCATGGACTACTAACTATCATCACCAATAGATTGACCAGAGGAGGATGGGTCACCCCTTGTGAGCCTTGGTTCCTCCCAAGGTTTCTTCTTCAGCTGGGGGAGTTTTTCCTTGCCACTGTCGCCCCTGGCTTGCTCACTTGAGGGTTTTACATTTGTTTTTACATTTCATGTCAAATCTTTGTCTTACTGGAATTCTGTGAAGCTGCTTTGTGACAACATCAGTTGTGAAAAGCGCTATATAAATAAATTTGATTTGATTTGATTTGATTACTGCCCTGACAAAACATGTGGACAGGCTGTCCAATTCTGCCACATAAAGTCTGGTTCACATTTGTTTGTCAACATCAACATTGGACAGACAAGCTCATAATTGACATAGATAAGCTCATAATTAGCATTATACGTGTGACAGAAAAAAATACAGATTGAAAAAAAAAGATAGAATGCAGTAACAGAGATGGATAGATTATACCCAGTCTTCAAGATAATATGTCAGCCTCTGCCAAATTTTTATGCATTTTCTGATGCAAATTAAGTCAGTTGTTCCAAAGGTAGTACCATCATTACCCGTGTGATCTTTTATCGTTGAGTTAGATTTTATGTCAAAGTTCAGAAATAAAAGGGCCTTCATGACGTTTGCAGTGTATCCCCTTCCAAAAAGTTTGTATCTAATTACAAAACCAAAAAGAATGACAATAGGTACCCTTTTTTGTTTACATTTAAAACAAAGACCAGAGTGTTTAGGGAAATTCTTTTGAAGATGAATTGGTGAATGGTAAATTTAAATTTAAAATTGATATATTGAAAAGTAGATATCATATATAGTTTGGGATTAATACCTGGCCAAATAGTTTCCTATATCATATTTATATATATTTTATTTGTAAAGTCTTTTGGCTTGATGTATTAAGCCTATTTAGCACCAGTTCTAGGCAGAAATCAGATGCATGATGCCCATGTCTTATATAAAAATAAATGGTTCACCTATAAGCACCATATGCATTTTATGGTGGCTTGATCACAACAATTGATGAAAATGATGAATATGTGATTTGAGCAGATTTCAGTAGCCTGTTTTGATACAAAATTCTTCCTCATTTTGAAAGGCATTAGATTCCTAAAATATGTGATATTGAAAGACTTCCTTTAACAATGGCCACAAACACCATAACTAGAGGTAGACACAAGCTTCTGACCTGAGCTGAAAGAATGTTTACTTTCAAAATAACAGCTGTTTAAACTCTCAAAACAAGATGGTTATGTGTGAGAAGATAAAGGTATACAATCAAAGATAACAGCATTCTTTGATGAGCTTTCATTTTCTCTTATGTCTCTTTTTGTTGTTGTTTTGTCATTTTTAGATTCTGTGCCTTCTAAGTGAGCAGTTACTGAGTGGACCTACACAGAGTTTGCCTGATGTCCATGTAAATCAGTCATTAAATTGTCATTCTTCATTTATTCTATGTTACATATGTTTAGGATAATAATGCAGTGATCCTTGATCTTGGTTTTTAAACAAATAAAAATATCAGTTTAAGGGAAAAATAAAAATTGCAAAATGTAACTTTCAGTATAGTTTCTGTTTTACCCCAATGTATTTTACTTCCGGTTTGCAGTGCTTTACACTAGGTATGTCCAAGATTCAAAGTAAAATTCACTGCTTTAGAAAATGGTAATTCCTTATAAGGCATTTATAAAATGAATAGATTTGAGTTTAGAGTTCATTATACATCAGAATTATGAAGTGATTCTACTTTAGAATCTTTAAGTTATTTGCAGGCAAATCCCCCCAATTCTACCGAGAAGTCAAGGGTTAGAGTTATGGACATTATAAAAATGGTCACTAATAAATATCAGTTTATCATGCTATGAACAGAAGATTTCAATGTATTAAATTGATCCTTTTGAACATCTCTACATTGGTCAGTCTAACTTAATCATATTTGAACTTCAACACAGCACAATGTTTTTCTAATTATTCATCCATAAATAGTTATCATGTGAAATATGTGAACCAAATTAGTTTTTCTTAGTATAAACAATTCAAAAGCAATAATTATAAAATGTCTACTCTCTAAATAATACCAACTGTTCATTCAGCACAAAAAAATTATATCACTCAAACTAAATGTCAAAATGACCTGCCAGTATAAAACTATCACAGTATATAATCAGAAAATGCATATGATTTGATTGGAAGACTCCTGCAATTGTACTGAGGGCATAATTAGTCTAATATCACATAATAATCTTGAGCAAAGTGTAGGTATAAAACCATGCACTGTTTTGTGGACCAATGGTATTGTGTTCTCTGGAGGAAAAGAAGACCATTCAGAATTTTTGAGCAGAGTTTTGTGATCCAAAATTTTGAACACAATCTGAGGAAAGTTTGTGATGATTTAGGAACAATAAACACCATGCGAATTGATTAATATAAGTATCTGTATCTTACATTAGTCTTAAAAATCGACTGCAAAGTTAGAAATTTTAAATTTAGCAGATAAAGGTTTGCCGTAAACTGGGTAAAATTTCCCTCTTCATCTCTAGGCAATCATGTCTGAAATCTAAAACTATGAGTACATAAATTATCCTGATAAGCAATTTTAGCCTTGATAATGCCCTAGAGGTTGAGTAAGCGTGGTTTGGTATTAAGGAAATGTTCCCTGTGGCCTGCACGCACACAAGTAGAATACAAAAGCAAGGTGGTGAAAAAAAAAAAAAGTCCCTTTCGTCATAACTGAAAAACACATTTTGCAATCTTTCTTTAGCAATACTAGTTTCAGGCAGTTTAATAATATACATATAAGTCACAGAATATGTGTTTTTGAATATGAGTTTTAAAATCTACAAATTACACCAGAAAATTCATTAAAAAATACAAATGTTTTTTACAGGAGGCAGTGGCATGTAATATAAAAACATTATATGTTTACTCCGGGTGACTGTCTGTAAGGAGTTTGGTGTGTTCTCCCTGTGTCTGCATGGGTTTTCTCCAGGTGCTCCGGTTTCCTCCCACAGTCCAAAACATACCTTGGTAGGTGGATTGGCTACTCACAAGTGTGCATAGGTGTGAGTGTGTGAGTTTGTGTCGCCCTGTGAAAGACTATCACCCCTTCCACGGTGTCTTCCCGCCTTGCACCAGTGATTCCAGTTAGGCTCCGGACCCACCTCGGCCCTGAACTGGATATGTGGTTTCAGACAATGAATGAATGAAATTATTAATGTTTACACAGACATCGCACCTCTCCAGGATATTCCAGGAGTCTCCCACATAGGGGCTCTTTGACACCCACAGATGAAACACAAATTACCTGAAATCAACAGTTTGAGAGAATGAAACACACATACACATACACGCATGGTACTTACTCGGCTCAGCTCAGCACGGCTCTACACACTTTTCATTCCCTGGTCCACACTTTTCCACTAGCACAATCTTATCTATTCTTTCTGCCGAAACCACAGCCCATGTTTTAAAGTGTACTTACCCACGTTTTAGGGAGTAGTTTCCTGCATTTTAAAGTGTACTTATCTAGTACTTATAGAGCATCATCCCATAACTTATGTAGTAACTTCCCTGTATGAATCATTAGAAACACTTATCTGTTCCTATACTGGTACTTAAATGTATGTACAGCAAAAGAAAACAAGGACAACAAGAAACAAGTAACAATTAATCTTAAGTGTAACTTTCCCATATTTACCATGTAATATTCCAGAGTTTATGGTGTAATAATAGTTATATTGTTTTACACCAATAGTAATCTTTTATAAAAAAAAATAGTAATATTGTTCTTATGCATGTGAATTCAGCAAACATTAACTCCAGGGATTCATATAAAATTATGTCTTGTACTTCATTGTATGGTTTTGAATCATATGTTGAGAATTGGCTCAGTACTGGCTTCCTCCCAGCAGGTCGGTAGGTCCAGTAATGTAGCAGCTCATAAGACAGGTGGAGTAGAAAAATGTACCTCTCAAGTGCACATTTGTTTAAATGCTCGCTTGTCTTAATATTGTAATTAAAGTTATTTATCTTATGCTTAATTTATTTTATGTTTAATTTTATGTTTATGTCCCTATAATAAGACAAGCAAAGATTTAAACAAATGCGGAGTTATTCATTGATTAGAACAGGAGAACATCACTTGTAGTTTCTGGGTAATTAATGAATTAATATATTTTTTATAAATCCTGGCCTCATTATTGTGTAATTAAAATAGAATTTGATTTTTTAAATTCTTAGTTAAGCAGGAAATGTCTGCATTTGTGTGAATAGAGAGCATTTATTTACTTTGTAAAAGTTAGGAACCACTCAGTAGTGCATCTCTAGCCTCTAAATGGTTTTAAAAATGATAGATTTAAATGTTAAAAATATTATTTTAAAAATATTTAATACACTCAGGCAGAATATCATCTAAATATTATTGGCATCCTGACTGTATTGTAAGTTAACTAACAGTGTCATACCATATAATGACAACATTTCGTCAAAAGTTAAGGCAAGGCGCAAATGCTAATTTGGGAACTTACTAAGCCTCATACAGTTAGCCTCATTAGCCTCATGCAGTTAGCCTCATTAGCCTCATACAGTTGTGCTCCTAAGTTTACATACCCTGGCAGAATTTGAGATTTTTGATACTTTTTTCAGAGAATATGAATGATAATACAACAACTTTTCTTTTATTCATAGTTAGTGGTTGGGGGAGGCCATTTATTATCAAACAATTGTTCCTTATCAAAAGTTTACATACCCTTGCCCTTAAGATCTCCCCAAAGCAGCTTAATGATGCTGAGGTCAGGAGACTGAGGTGGGCACTCCACAACATTCGGTTTTTCTGCTGTAGCCAATGACAGGTCAACTTGGCCTTGTGTTTTGGATCACTGTAATGTTGGAACATCCAAGTGTCTCCCATGTGTAGCTTCCAGGCTGATGAGGGCAAATCTTCCTCCAGTATTGTCTGATAAAATGCTGCATTCATTCTGCCATCAATTTTGACCAAGCTCCCTGTACCTGTGTTTTCACAATAGGGTGTACTTTTCATCACAGGTCAGACTCCTCTCAAAATGCAAAAGATTAGTTTTGGTCTCATCGCTCCAAATAAATGCTCCAGAAATTATAAGGCTTGTCTCTGTAGTGTTTGGTATATTGTAAGAGGGCTGCTTTGTGAGATTGGCATAATAAGGGCTTTCTTCTGGTGACTTAACAATGCAGCTCAAGTGCAACCTTATTTTGCATCTTGAAACACTTTTTATCAGAGAGTCCTGTAGGTTATTTGTGAGTTTTTCTTTGCATCTCGAACAATTTTCCTGGCAGTTGTAGCTGAAGCACACACTTATTACAGATGGGGATGGTTACCTTCAGTAGCCATTTAAACCCGTGTGTGTGCCAAAATTTCCAGGGTATGTAAACTTTTGATCAGGTGTCATTTGGGTAGTTTCTGTTGTCCTTAAGATTTAAAAAGGACAAATACCATTGTTGGATAATAAATGGCTTCACCCAAACACTAGCCATGAATAAAAGAAAAGCTGTTGTATTATCATTCATATTCTCTGAAAATAAGGCCCCAAAATCACAAACTCTGCCAAGGAAAACTAAACAATCTACACACAACAAACATATTGACACCATTTTGTCTAACAAATGGACGGGCTTATGTGTAAAACCAATACCCAAATACTGTAACGTGACATTTCACTTTACAAAAGAGCATCATTCCGTCCTTCCATCCATCCCTGGAGCAGCACTCCTCCCATGATGATGCCTTGAGGGAAGGAATGTACTTCTTTCTCTCCTTTTTACTCATGGTATGAGATATGGCCTGGGTGTGCTCTTTGCGTACACGCAGAAGAAGCTATTATTAAAGGTGATTAATTATTAGGGAAATATTTTGAAGGCCCACAGTTGTTAGACGATCATTAATACCTTCACTCGAAAGTTAGAATGAGTCACTGTTGAAATATGAAGGTTGTGATTATCTGACTAATATGGAGTTCAAAATCATTCGCAGTGTTTATATTTAACCATGTTAACTCAATGATGCACAACATACAACAAAACCTACCTACTGTATTTTCAATGCTGTATTTCAGTCTCCTCTATGGGCTTATTTTATAATCTACTATGAAAATGTTCAAATGTTTACGCTCTCTACATTTTCTGTCTTTATATTATACTACATTAAATATTTGAAACAGCTGATATTTTTTGTACAACAATACATCAATATTTTCTTAGATAAATCGATGCATTTAAAATTCATATGCTTGTGACCTGGAGATTGAGATTAAATAAATTAATAAAACAATAATGAAGTAATAATAAAAATGTGTTTATATTTATGAAATCATTTTAAAAAATAATCTCCATATTTCTCAGCACAAAGCTGTCAACTGAGAGTCCTTGTCTTATTACTAAATGTTAGTAAGTGGATTCTCAGTGCCCTCTATAGGACAGTTATAATATTAGGTCTTAACAGAAACCCATGAAACGTTTTTGATGACCGTCTATTCCGTGAAACCACAGGATTAACATGGGACTAGCTGGATTCAAGATGTGGATGATGTTGGTGGGCTGGTACGTGGGTTATTTGTTGTTCCCAGGTGGGCTGCTTATATCAGACAAGTAAGGGCAGGTCGTTAACTCTATATATGGGGCCCACATGTATTCATACTGGGTTTTATAGTCCAGATGGGCCCTATGTTTAATTTATTATGGTCTCAACACTGACCCTGAAGGGCACCCATATGTGGGTCTTCCTTGATCTGGACATCATTTTGACCTCAGCCTTGCCTCAGAGACTGGGTAAATTGAATCCATGACTTGACTCAGATATTATGTGTCTCGATGCAGTAATGCATTGGTTATAATTCTTGGTCTGGGATTTGACATAGATGTGGCTCTAATGGTCTTGACTGCACTTCTGGACTGAAAATAGTCTGCCAACCAAAAATATCTAACCAACAGCATCCTGTGGATGGAGCCCTGTGTTCACTGATGAAAGACTAGAGGACGACCAACACCAACAGTGCATGAACAGATGACATATACAAGGTGAACCAACGAGGTAGGTTTGTTTAACCTAAAAGAAAAATATAAAACACACTCTCTATCTCTCTCACACACAGACACACACACATACATACATACACAAACCCTACAACACCCTAAAATAAAAAAAATATATAGAACACTCTCTCACACACACTCACACACCCTACAACAGCCTAAAAGAAAAATACAAAACACTCTCTCACACACACACACACACCCTACAACACTTTAAAAGAAAAAACATAAAACTCTCTCTCTCTCACACACACACACACACACACACACACACACACACACACACACACACACACACACACACACACACACACACACACACACACCCTACAACACCTGACTTCGGAATCTGTTCTTCAGTTCTTATTTTGGGTTATAAACAAACATTTTTGAAAGCTCTTTTCTGCCATCTGCTGTTTGGAGTTTGAAAAATACAAATACATTAAAAATTTCTTACAGTGTCATATGTGTAGCTTTTCCAAAGGCAATTTACATTTATGAGTGATTGGTTATTTAAAACTAAGCCCATTTTGCTGTGAATAACAAATAATACATGTTCCCATTATAAACAATGCAATTTTATCAGAGTTATAAACGATAGGCTTATATGGAGCCATACGTCACCAACGCATGCGCGAAGAACGTCACCTGGAGCAGACGAAAGCGGAAGTGTGCCGAAGATGTCGACCCGCTCGCAGAGAGAATTAACAAATGAAATACACAATAATTGAATTATCACCGCTTTAGAGAGATGAGTGTATCATATCTGAAACGTTAACTAGGATCGTTACTTTAACTACATATTTATTTCTGAAAAAATAATGGACGGAGTGAGCATCGCACAAACTGAAAAAGACAGAGGCACTTCCTACACTGTGAGTTACTGTTCATATTCACTCTCACAGGCTCATATACAACATTAAACACCTTCCGACATATTTAAAACACATCCTACACTGTGAGTTACTGTTCATATTCACTCTCACAGGCTCATGTACAGCATTAAACACCTTAGATAAAAAACTTTTAAACACCTCCTACACCGAGTTATTGTTTATATTCACTCTCAAAGACTCATGTACAACACTAAACACCTTTAAAACACCGAGAACATAAGTTACTGTGTATATTCACATGCTTATGTACTTTAAACATATTTAAACACCTCCTACACTGAGAGTTACTTTTTATATTCGCTCTCAGACACTCATATGCGGCATTAAATACATTCAGATATTTCTAAACACCTCCTACGCTGCGAGTTACTGTTTATATCCACTCTCAGACACTCACATACAGCATGTGACACCTTCAGACACATTTAAAAATCTACACGTCAAGTAAGAGTTTGCATTCATGCAGACTCATCTACAACATTAAACATATACAAATATTTTTATATATACATAATATACACATCTTATACTCTTGAGTTTCTGCACATGCAGAGTTGTAAACCTCTTCATTCCATAAATTATATTCAAATGGCTTAGTATTCACTCATATTTGTTGTAATTAAAACAATGCTTTTCGTTTAAATGTGTGCTGCCTTGAAAGGTTATATCTTGTTGTGTTAGGTCTACCAATAGGCTTTGAAGCATTTTTGTTTAAACATATGATTGTAATTAAAACATTCTCCTGCTCTTTTGTCATGTGGTGGTAACCCTGGTGTAATATTAAAAATGACAATTGCCATTTTATTCAGCTAAATGTATAAGAATTTTCAAAAATGGGAAGTGAAAAAAGTATATTTCTATCTACATTCATTGAGTTCCATCAAAAAAAATGTGACAAAAGTGCAGGACAATGTTTGAACTTTGAATTACAGTAATATGTTACTCAAAAACTACAAAACGTATTTGTACACCTAATAGGGAAAAAGAGATCGTTAGATGGAGTAAGGGAGAGATGAAGGGATATATGAAATGAAAGATAGTCACAAGATAAGGCAAACAGACATATAATTACGGAACACCGTATTGGCCCCAAAGGACATAAATAATTGTGGACACTTATGCTTATTAAATATCTACAATAAAACGATATGCAAAGGCTCAAATAATGGGATGAATAATCACAAGGCATTTATAAATTGTATTACAAGACAATGCTTATGATGAACACTAGTGCGGTACACACAGTACTCCTAACATAATCCATCGAATAGTGTTGACTAAGGGAGTAACTCTTGTAGACAAGCATGCCTGGTAATAGCTTATGCTGTATATTTATTATCTCAGGATTTATTATCTTTATATTTATTATCTCAGTATCTCAGGACTGAAAGAACCATTCCAAAAGTGTTTTACTGAAGGGGTTTCTTTGTTTTTTTATCCTTTTGCCTCCTCCCCTCTTATGGTCATGCCACTCAGGAGAACCTCATTGGGACATTGCTGGCTATCTTTGGAAACTTGCTGATCAGCATCTCCGTCAGCATACAGGTAAGAAGGGAGGTGTTCACAATGTGTTTTAGAGGCATGTCCTCAGTCACACCCTCAGTGATGAGGTAATGCAGTGACAGGAGAATAAAGAATGAAGGTCAGTGGGCAGGGCAGTGTAGCATTTTGTTCTTTTATGTTTTTTTTTTTTGTTGTTGTTTTTAAAGAGCTACCCGTTATGTCTGTAGGGCGGAAACCTTATGAATACGTCTTCAACACATTAGGTTACGTAGTGGATTCCTTCCATTGGGGTTTTGTTTATTGTTGTATTGCTTTCAAACACCCTTTCCTGGCCCCGGGCTTTCATTCCAATTCGTATTTCAAAGGTTAATGCCAGGAATATTTACAAATATGCCAGTTCCCACATTAAATTCACACACTTAAAATGATGGTTCTTTAGTAAAGAAAATGGTTATGTATAGGTTATGTCCCTGATCATTTGAAGAACCTTTGACAGGATTAAAGGGTTCTTTTCATCTGGAAGTATTCTTCAGATTGACGAAGAATGTGCTATAGATGGTTCTATAAAGCACCTTTTAGAGAAGGGTTCTATATGGCACCAAAAAGGGTTCTTCTTCTTTTGTAATGATATCAGGCTAATTAAATAACTGAGTAAATATACCGGGAACATCATAAATATACACAGCTTGCAGACTGCTATGTTGTATTTTTGATAACAAATGTAGTATGAAATATACATTTACTATTTATTTATTTAAAACATCCAACAGGAATTTATTTTGGTAATAGACGCTTAATCACTTAATCTTATTATTATTATTATTATTATTATTATTACTAGTAGTACATATTAGTATTATTTTTTTTAAGTAGTTGATTCTATCACTCATAACTGATGTAGTTGAACTACTTCCTTCAGAATGAGTCATCACAGTGCACCAATGCATTTTTAATGCCCTGTATATTGAGTAGATATCATGGTCATGAAATTTTTGGAATATGAGTTGCTGATGTATTAACCTCATGATATTGGATATTTCTTTCTCTCTCTCTCTCTCTCTCTCTCTCTCTCTCTCTCTCTCTCTCTCTCTCTCTCTCTCTCTCTCTCTCTCTCTCTCACTCACTCACTCACTCTCACTTACACACACAGAAGCACAGTCATGTGAAATTGGCAGGCAGTAAAGATCCGCGGCAGTTTTATCGGACAAAGTCATGGTGGAGTGGGTTTGTGCTGATGCTGGTAGGCGAAGGGATGCTGTTTGTATCCTACGCTTTTGCCCCCCTCTCTCTCATAGCTCCCCTCAGTGCTGTTTCTGTTATAGGCAAGTATTTCAGCACAACATTTTCACAGTGATTATACATAGCAGTGTCTGTTTAGTTCATAATTCATACTGAATAATTCATATTAGTATTGAATTATTCATAATACAAACCAAAAAGTTGGAACACTGAGTAAAATGGAATATACACAAATCTGTGATTTATTAAACCTCTTCAACAGTTATTCAAATTTTACTGACAAACTTGATAGCTTTTTGTAATATAAACAAGATTTTAATTAATTGCACCTTCAAGCCTTCTGACAGTACTACATGAGAAGCCTTCATGCTACTGTGACTGAAGACTCTGGAAATACTTCAGAAACCATTGTTGTTTAACACTACACATGACTGCATCTTTTCATTCTAAATGTATTTATATTTATAAAGTACAATCAGGTCAGTCATTGGAAACATTAGAAATATTTTGTTAGTGCTTTTGTTTGGAAAATTTGTCAGGAGAATTTTCTAATCTTGTAGTCTTGATTTAATTGCATGTTACAAATGTCAACTTTTCCAGAAAGAGTTTATTCATTTTATTCATATTCATGAATTTTAATACATTGTAAATCCTGAATAGGTGTTCATGTATCAGTGAACATTCATATTAGTTTTTGAATAATCTGATTCTGATCATGAATTATTCAGTTTCTTTTATTATTGAATTATTCAGCAATTATTGTGATTTATTCAGTAATTACTAATAATTTGTAGAGGTTATTAAAATTGTCATAGTAACTGAATGAGTTATTTGCTTAGTGTATATATTTGATACAGAATCATTCATAATCTTTACTGAATAATGGATTATTGTTACTGATTAGTTTACTAAATGGAAATATAGTTCATAACAAATTCAAAATAATATATATTTTTTAAATGTTTTGTCTTGATATAATTGGGCAAATATAATTTTACATTTCTATGCATGTCCCTGCACAGCAAGTTGCATACTGGGATTTCTTTTTCTGAGAGAGAAATGGAAGCCAAAGGAGTTTCTGAGTAAGTCATCCAGCTTTTCTTATTATAATTCAGTCAAATAGTATGAAAATGTGTCTGTGAAGAGAATGCAAATATCTTTACTCTCATTCTGAGTTGAGCTATAGCTGCCAGAGGGGCTGGCCATTTAAATCCTCATCTGATAAAACAGCCACAATTAGCTTGGAGTTCGTTGGCAGAGGCTTCCTTTATTGGCTGTTTTGCAATCACATTTACATATTCTTATTCAGAATTACTTATAATGGATTGTCGTACATATGTAGCCTAAAGTAGTGTTGGGAGTCTAGCCCAAGAACTCTTACAGATATTGTGTTGTCTTCCTGCCCAGGGAGGGAATTGAACTCCAGTTTAGCCATAAATAAGAATTTCAGTCTTAGCATAGGTGCAGTGGTATAACACACTACAAGAAATCAACCACTATGACATTGGAATGTCTCTCCTTTACAAAATATTTGGCAGGAAAAGACTAAAAAAATAAATTAGTTTTACAGTTTATTCTAAATGTAGTCAATCTGTAAAGTCCTTTTAACTCTCTGAATATAGTTTAATTTGGGGGGGATGTGGGGGAATGTAGAGATTACCACATATAAAAAGGGATTGTATCTCATGCCTAGGGTACAAATAGCAAAATGCTAGTGGAATTATTAAATTATTACTTTTTGTATTATTTAATGTATTATTTTTCTGAACTCTTGTCAAAAAATATAACAACTACTATGGGTCTCACCTGTGAATATTTGTTTATTTACTGGCCATTTTTTTTGTTCGCAGAGCGCTACATTTTGTCGTTCCTCGGTTGTGTGTTGACCATTGGGGGTACATACCTCTTTGTAACGTTTGGACCAAACACTCATGAGAAACTGAATGGAGAAAACATTGTGAAGCATTTAATTGGCTGGCCTTTCCTCCTATACCTGGTGAGACATTTAGTATACAAGTTTACTTTTTAAAATCCTGGGACATGCATTTCAGGCCATTTAATTAATATAGCACTATAGTGCTTTTGTTAGAAAAATTTGTCAGGAGAATTTTGTAATCTTGTAGTCTTGATTTAATTGCATGTTACAAATGTCAACCTTTCCTATATATATAGTTAAGTTTACACAGAGAAAAAAAACCTAAATGTATTGGATGATCTCTTAGTGGATATAAAACATATATTTCTAAAAAAAAATTTGCATTTTTCATATATTGAGAAAAATGTATCACAAACTATAATAGGTGCCATAGTGTTCACATTTAAAATTAGCATTCTATGAATAGCATTCTAGTAGTTTGTACAAACCTTTTTGGTGTGAAAAGCTTTGGTATGAATCTAAGCTGTAAACTTTACAACAAACACACTGTTTTCTGCCCTTTCCCTGTCCAGCTGCTGGAGATCATCACCTTCTGCTTGATTCTATATTTTTATAAACAACGCAATGCTAACTACCTCGTGCTCATCCTGCTGCTAGTGGCACTGCTGGGTAAGGTTAATTTCCTAAGAAGGCTACTTGATGTGTGAAATATGGCAATTAGATATTAGGAGTAACTGATAAGTTACTCAATGGCTATGACTTAAATGCAATAATTGTAAATAAGGTTTTTTCTTTACATTTTAAAACAGTCTGTTCTACAATTTTCCCAAAATAGCGTACAGCCTAAGATAAATTCTAAAAATATTTCATTCAGCTTTAGTGTCCTGACAATTTGGGTGAATTGTAAAATTATGCTGTTAATACTTAACAGTGATTGCTGCTCTTACTGAATTCCAGAGCATCTGGGTAAAAGGAATGAAATATTTCAGTTTTTTGTTGTAGCATGTAATGAATTTGCAACTCATTCTAGCATGTTTAGCAACATTAGGTTTCTCAGAAAAATTGGCCAATGTCAATGCCTAACTAGCAAATATTAGTAGTATATTTTGTCTCTTATAATTCTGCTGTTGTTGTAACATCAGGTTGTCTAGCTTGCATTCAGGTTTTATTAGTGATATTATTGTTTACATGCATTGCATTATCCTAGTTTCTGCATTATAACTGTACTAAGTAAGCTGGGCTTGGAATGGACCTTGTGTTGTCCTTACAGCTCTGTTGCATTTGCTCTTTAGGCTCAGTGACGGTGATTGCGGTGAAGGCAGTGTCTGGTATGGTGGTTCTCAGCATTCAGGAGTCGCTCCAGCTCACCTACCCCATCTTCTATGTCATGATTGTCTGCATGGTGGCCACCATCGTTTTTCAAGCATCGTGAGTTCTCAGTTTTTCTTTACTATCGTTCCAACGTTCCAAAAATAATTCTGTGAAAATTTAATCACATGATTTTATTATCTGTGGGACTTTTCAGCAGTTGTGATTTTCTGTGTTTTATATATAACTGTTATCATATGTTGATTTTGTTCCAGATTTCTATCACAAGCATCCCATTTGTATGATTCCTCACTCATCGCCTGTGTCAACTACATCTTTTCCACAGTCTTTGCTGTAGCTGCAGGTAACACCAGTAGGGAACTTTCAATTAGGGGCCTTCTATCCCCCTCAGACAAGTTTATATTATTTCTGTAGATCGAAAAATTAATTTCTAAGTTTATAAATAACTGGATTTTATTTGTTATTTGACCAGGTTTTAATTTGGATTATATATTCTAAGCCATTCATTCATCTGTTTTAATTGTTTGTTTTTTTCCATTTTTTGTATTTTTATTTTCATCATTACTTTAGTGCTATTCTCTTAGCTTGTTTGTTACTATGTCTTAACATGCCAATGTCATGACAATTGGAATAAAAATATTCAATCTAAATAAAGCTTTGGTTAACACATTTATAGTAATTAGTAATGTACTTAGAAATGTTTTTGTTTGTTTGTATTTTAAATCAGGAGCCATTTTCTATCTGGAGTTCAACCATGAGGACATCCTTCACATCTGCATGTTTTTGCTAGGGTAAGCATGATGTCATATATCAGTAACTGTGACAAAGGCTGTAAAAGACTATTTTCAAATATATAAATCACTGGGTCTTTCTTCAGATGTGCTGTGTGCTTCCTTGGAGTGTTCTTGATTACCAAAAACAAGAAAAAAGCCAAAGCATTTGAGCCTTACGTGACCATGGACATGGTGAAAGGTACCAGATCATTTTGTGTGTGTGCGTGTGCATGCGCGTGTGTGTGTGTGCTTTTCAGAGATATAAACTGTAGTAGTTATATTTTCCCTGTAGTTATATTTTACTTTATCAAGCGTTATTATACGCAGTAGGTAGTGTCGCAGTCACACAGCTCCAGGGGCCTGGAGATTGTGGATTTGATTCCCGCACCTGGTGACTGTCTGGGGGGAGTTGGTGTGTTCTCCCCGTGTCCTCGGGGTTTCCTCCGGGTGCGACTCAAAAGTGTCCGTAGGTCTGAGTGTGTGAGTGAATGTGTGTGTGTTTGTCTGTGTTGCCCTGTGAAGGACTGGCGCCCCCTCCAGGGTGTATTTCCGCCTTGCGCCCAATGATTCCAGGTAGGCTCTGGACCCACCGCGACCCTGAATTGGATAAGCGGTTACAGATAATGAATGAATGAATGAAGCGTTATTATACACTTTATATTTGCATATAGATTTCCCAAATCTTTCTTATCGAGATTGCTATTTTGCATATTTTAGTAGAGTAAGACTTCAGGTTTTTGTTGTTGCGAGTGAATGGCAAAATTCCTTTAGGGTAGAATTTATCTCCCTTCATGTCTAGAAAGTATAAGGTGTTAATCACTAATGATTAGTGAAAGTCCCCGCAAAATAAATTAAAAATCCATAAAGGTGCATTTTTGATATAAAAAGACTTGATTAGTGAAAAATCACTAATGCAAATGATTTATGTTTAGACTGATGCAAACGGAAAGCTAGAGTGATCTCCAGAAAAATACCTGTCCAATGAAAAGCATAGGTATCCTTTTTTTTTTTTTTTTTTTTTTTTTTTTTCGTGCAGTTTTTAGTTACATCATTAGAGCAAAGCAGCTGTCCTTCACATTGTGTGAAAATTTCATGATGAATGGACCAATATAAAATCTTCAAAATTACTTGGAATAAAATCTTTTTACATAGATCTCCATTGAAAGTATTTTCCTTCTCCTGTAAAGTTCCTATATTGGAGATGCATGTTTTTTGTTGGACAGTGATGATGTTTAAAATTGTTCTTTACAATACTAGCCTAAGCTGTAGAGTACTATACAGCATTCAAAATATCATTTAATTGTTGTTGATGCAGGTATTCCTACCATTCATGAGAAGGGCTGGGCCGTTCAGCCTGACTATAATGGTTCTTTCTCCTATGGAGCGCTGGAAAACAATGATGTCGTGGCACCTGCTAATCTACCCACAATGAAGCAGGAGAATCTGGCTGTGACCCCTGGCCCTGGTCACCCGTACCATACAACAGAGCTAAAGAAAGACTGATCATACTGCTGAATTCATTCATCAGGAGGTGAGCTTATAGTTTGACCAAACTAATGCAGCTCACAGAAATGAGTCATCACTAATTTGAATTATGTCATTTGCATAATTTAATCTAATGGCTGTTAATTTTCTTTTGCTGTCAGCAACATTTGTGTTATATTGACAGATACGGCTCCTCCTTTAGAACCCACATTTATGAAGACGAAGCATATACTCTATTTTCACTGGTCAGAAAAGAAGAAAACACTTTGGGAATATCTAGAGTACTCTGAAAGCCTGTTCTAGATATTTCTAGATGCCCAAATGTTTCAGGACTCCAGTTGATCTTGAGGATGAAGTCAATTCTGAAACATCAAACTCTTCCAGAACGTCACCTGTTCAAATATGGCACACCTGCTGATGAGATAATTAAGAGAATAGGCATCAGTTATGGTGGTAATTTGTTGGTAACATTAATCCTTTTTATTACACTGTTTCTTTAATCATCACTGTATTTTTTTAAGCATAGCCAAGAAAAACTTTGATCCTTACTTGTAAAAACGGTTTCCAGTACAGATTGTGGAGGAGAAGTAGTAGAGGTGGGAAAACAGTCCATATTTAGATGCATTTTTACTCTACATTTCCTCTACTGTAAAATAAACTGACACATACTCAGCAGTAGTAAGGAGGAGGAGACTTGGAAGACCAAAAATATGCTGAATCCTAGAAATGCACACATTTGCAGTTACACACTTAACTCAGTTTTTGTGTATGTTTAAGAACATTGTCCAAACACTTTGTAAATATACCCCATGTAAGATATTTCTTTGTTTAAAATCCCTCTCAGGCTGAGAGTAATATCCAGATTTCATAGTCTCCTTACAGAGCTAACTAAAGTTAGCCACAGCTGAGGGTTGGTTTTAATATAAAGGCTACTTACAAAACAGACAATATTACTTTAATTGCTCTGTTTGATTTGACTGGTTAGTGACATTACAAGGACCAAAGACATAACATTATCCAAGGTTTAAAGTAGGGGTTTAACCACTAGTCTTATATTATAAATGTGTGGCCATTAGCATAGAAACTACTTATTTATTTTAAGTTATAAGCTTAAGGGTTACAATTATTCATTTCTGTCCAATGTTTATGCAAGTGCTTTGTGGAGTAAAACACCTGAAGAGAGGATGTCATTGATGCTGAGCACTGAATGGTGTTGAGGGAGTAAAAGAGACATTCATGCAATCTGGATTTTCATGAGATGTAAATTGGCCTCTAAAGTTCAGAAGCAGTTTGGATACCCCTATAAGCTATAAACATTAAATATTGATATGCATATAGGACTTTTTTTTAAATATTCATTTATAACTGCATCATATCACTTGAATTGAAATCTTAGAGTCCCATTTTTAGAAATTAGGAGAGTTTATAAATCATTCACACTCTACAAAGCTTCTAAGAAGTCAATGTTACCACAAAAAAGCAGCTAACAGTATTTATGTAATTAAGAAATAATTATTCATTATTACTTTATTTATAAACCAAACTTTACATGACATGAAGGGTGAAATGTATTTGTAGTATCTGAAAGAACGTCAGTGCCCCACAAATGGAGTCCCAAATTCGGATTGCCATGTTTCAAATATTAACTTCTAGTCTGTCCAGGCCACCACTAGGTGTCAGTATAATGGCTGTTTCATAAAGTGAGGGAGGGAATCATTGGAGAAAATGGCTGGTTGTTCCTTTCAAATGTTGGGGTGTGTTGGATTAACATTTGCAAATTTGCACAGATTTAAATTACATTAAATATTTGCTATTTTTGCAGATGCATATTTCCAATACAAACAGACTCCATTTTATGCTTGAATATATTTTTATTCCTTCTGTCTGCTGTCTCTGTGGTGTTGAGGTTCACTGTGCATGTGAGGAGACAGCTGCTGTTGCACATTTGGTATGAGACTTAAAATGTAATTATACAATTAAAGATGCAGCATGTAAGATTTACTGGCATCTAGTGGTATGGGTGCGGATTGGAGCCTACTACCTCTCCTTCACCCCTCACTTTTCAGGCTGCCACATTATCTTAAAAACAGGAAATGCACTCTCCATAGCCATCCATTGTTGTGTTTGTTCATTTGTCCTACTGTAGAAACATGGCATCTGGTGGGCTTATTCTTAACTCTCTCTCTGTCTCTCACACACACACACACAAAATAATGCTTTTATGATTTAGGAGGAAAGACTATACCAACCCTATGCTAAATAATTAGTCTTTCCTCCTAAATCGTACATTCTGCACATTTCTAAACAATATATTTACACACATATTTTCTAAATATAAATAACACTCTGTGGTTTAAAACTCAATTAAATTTCAAACATTTCCCTGAAGAGATATTATGCCGTTCACGTGAGGTCAAAAGTAAACTTGAAACAAAAAAGTAACCATTACTAAACAAAGTCCACATAAATGTTTCCATATTATGTCTCTGCTTCTTACAGGTCATTTACAAATCTCTTGAGATATGTGTCATGTCAGTGATTTTGAGAATTTGTGAATAACTGTAGCATGACCAAATGACCAGTTGAGTCTACCACTCTGTCTACAAATGTTTTAATACATATCAATTGTTGCTAGGTCAGGCAAGATTTACAGAACGCTGGTAAAAAAAACTATACCTTTCAACATAATGAGAAAAAAGACATGTATTTCTACCAAAACCTAAAATGAATTAACAGTTTTGATTGTTATTAGCTGGACTAGTCAGTCGTAGCTAATCCAAACAAGGCAGGCTGAAAAAAGAACATATTAGCCACCTCGCTAACTCTAAATGTACGTGTGCTTATAATGGTATAAACTGAGGTGTTTTCTGTAGTGTCTCTATTCTGAAGGAGAAAATAGCTTCAGAAATATTATGACACTATGAGTTTTACACTTTCTAATTTTCCATTAATATTTCCAACTGACATTCTTCATTTTTTTTTTTAAATGTCTTATAATATTGTCATAGACACTTTTTTCCCCACACTCTGTGCCTGTGGAATGAGCTTATGTAGGACACAATTCATAATTTATTTTTCTAATCATGTAATATATTACACTGTTATTGTTCCGAGACTTGGGGCAGTTGTTAAAAAGGGAATAATGAATCTGTCTTTTGTTGTTGTTTTTTAAAAAAATATATATAAATAAAAAAATACATTGTAATGTTTCACTTAGTACTTAGTATAGAAAGGATACTGTTCTACTGTTTTTGTTTATTTTAAATAAACTTTTTTTCTGGACCAATAATGAATGTATCAGTAAAGATTGTAAACTGGTGTACATTTTGTGCTGGGCTAAAGCTTTCTCTTTGTGATGGAAAAATATTTTAACAATTTTTAATTTAAAACATTTTATTCCATGTGTGCTGTAAATTCTGATTAAATAAATGGGTCAAATGTAAGCAAAGTCTTTCAGAGTGGATTGATGTGAAAACATACCGATTGAGAATTGTTTACACTGGTGGTAAATGGAACCAGACCACTGCTACTAAAAGCTCTTCTCAGAAAGTTATTACATGAAATGTTTATGAATACACTGCCTGTTGCCTGTAGACAACTTAAAGAAAATTTTAAAAAATCATGCTCTGTGGAGGGACACGTGTAGAGTGTTGTGAAGCAAAGTAGTCCCCAAAAGATTTTCCACCATTTTGCCGTCATCAACTTTGTATTTAAAACTTTTAAGACTGGAGCAGTTCACTCATGGTGGTAAACTAGTGTTGTGATGTAATCATGATGATACAGAATGTCTGCTTCCTGTCACCACTCAGCTACAGTCAACAAGTTAACACAGAAACACTGCATTTATCAAAGTCTCAAGTACTGAATGTAGAAGGGATCTGTGGGAATTTGTAGAAATTGTTGGAGCATTTTATTTTTAATTATTTTAATGATGGGGTGTGGACTAGCGCTACCTCTGATGCAGAGGAATTGTGTGTGTGTGTGTGTGTGTCACATTCATGGCATCAGACAGCAGGTATTTTCTGGGTGGAGATCAGAGCACAGATTAAACTCTGGGCCTCCAGCCACTGGCATTAGTTAAATGAGAACGCCATGCACTGTGACCTCTGACCCTGCTGTCTTCTTTGGAACAGCACACTGAAAGATCCCTTTAGGGAAAGGGCATTTACATACCACATTTGTGCCACATTGATGAAGTATTGTTCTCTATATTTAGCAAGGCATGATTAAAGCTTTTGCTAAAGTGAGATGCATGGATTGTTCTCCATGTGCTGTGTGTATGGGAGCTTTTAAAGTTCCTAGGGCGTTCCAGCCAAAATAAAAAAACATACTTTGGTTAATCTTTTGTAAATATCCCTACTCCTACCCAAAGACTTGGAAAATGCCCTTCTAATGAAGTTTCTTGAAAGTCAGAATGCTTTGGAGTTTATGAGTTTGTAATGTTAGTTTTATTTAACTGAAGTGGATGTGGGTCTAATGTTAGATTTACTCCAGAATACATCATTAAATAGGGATAGTCCTTTAGTAATTAAAATAAAAATCTTGTGTCCCCTAAACTTAATATTTTTAGTTGCATATAGTTTATAGTAGTTTAGTTGCAAATATTTCTTATGTAATTTTTTTTTTTTTTTACTTTGTTAACATGTTTGGGTGGTGTTGATTATACGCTAGAAGGTATTTCACAAGTGACATGAGCAGCAACGATGTTAACTGAATCTGCATTGTTTCAAAGACAGCCTCAATGTATTCAGACAGGCAAGATATCTGGCATCATAAACTTAAAGGATCAATCGAGCAAACAGCAGCAGGGTGGGGCTTTTGGGCTGCAGACGAGAAATAGAGGGGTAAGTGGAGATGCAGGGACTAATTGCATATTTATACAGCCACTTATACTGAAGGTGAAAGACACATCCTTTTGCAATGATTTAGAGGAAACACCATTTACATAAGTTTGATGATAATATATATGTTTTAGGGGTTTAATAATAACCAGATAGACACTTGAGGGAGTTATGACAAATGGACCCTATTCATTCATTTATGCATTCAGTCATTAAACACATTATTCTGTTCAGAGTCGATGTTAGGCCGATGGGTTGGCGCAATATCCATAGTGTTCCTAAGCACTGAGATGTACACCAAAAAAAAAAACACAATGAGACTGTGAGATGGCGTCTACAAACCCATTAGTGTATCAATTTGATCCATCATCAATGTAATAAAAAATAGACGGAAAACCATTGGTTCTATAAGTGGATCAGCTACGCGAACTCCAACTTCATTGGTTGGATTTTAGACCGCTCAAGCCATCTCCAACCGCATTGGCTGAAATGGTGTAAGCTTGGCCGCTGATTGGTCGTTCCTCGCTGTGTGTGATTCTGTTGCTGAATACTTTCTGACTGAGCGCTTCAAGATGGGAGACTGACAGTTCATTCATATTTAAGATTCATATTCAGATTTAACGGAGGAAATTCTGCACTTCAAGCTACTTAAAGGTAATAAACAGACCCCACGATTTGTACAAACACGTATCGTGTCGTGCCATTATCATTTGCTGCTTAGACACGAAGTTAAAGATGGCTTCTTATTCTAAGTTTCCTTTCCACCTCAAAAGGAGCGGCAACGTACTCCACTATGTATCAAATCAGGCACCATATGTGTATGTAAATGATCACACTTTAAAGTGGAAGGGGGAACTAAAAAACAAGCCGACTTCAGATTCGTGGCTTTCTTTTCATTGTACCTCTGTGTACACATAATGGTTAAAATGACTTTTACGGTCATTTTCGAGAATAGTTATTTGATGTCTATAGCATTTCTTACGTTTTCTGAAAAGTGAGACCGAGTAAACTTTTCTTTCGAATGAAAGCATTTCAGTAATCTAAAATAATACCACAATTCTGGACAAATAACTATATTGACCACTAGATGACGATGTAGCACGTAAAAAGTATTTTATTTATTTTTTACTTAAATCAGACATTTAATTTAAAACGTGCTGCAATAAATGAAGATGGCTGTGAATACTCTCTGCTGCTGTATGTTTTTCCTCTATACCACTGTGCTGTTAGATTATATTATAAATTGTAACAGGCCCAGTTACTGTGCTGTGTTTAAATAATAGGCCAAAGGGATTTAACAAGCAGGGCTTATCCAAGGGGCTCACTGGAAATGGAGTTTACCAGGAAGCAAGCTGTAGATACTCCAGTCACACACAACATTAAAAATGACCTCCTTGTTTATACACCGATTGTCAATTTCATCAGCTCCACTGACCATACAGGGGCACTTTGTAGTTGTACAGCAACAGGCTGTAGTCCCTCTTTTGCCCTGAATACTTTGTTGTTCCCATTCATGCCAATGAGCAGTATCCTGTGACAACTGTTGAAGGACTAGAGGATGACCAACACAAACTTGGCAGCAGCAGTCTCTGACAGCTGAAGAACATGTTGAAAGGGCTAACAAAGTGTGCAGAGTAACTGACATTGTAAAACTACAGAGAACTCCTATATTGTAAGTGAAATGGATAAAACGAAGAACAAGTATAGAAACAAGGTGCTTATTAATATATGAACAATGAGTCTTTCAGAGGCATGGTGTTATGAGCTTTAATCCATTTTAAACATTTAAAGGTTAAGACAAAAGGCTTTAAAATAATCTCAGAAGGCTTTATATTTATCCTGAAGGGCTTTGCAGTTATCACAAGACGCTTGACAGTTTAAGAGTTTAGTTATCCTGAGAGCACTTAAAGGCTTTTTAGTCATTCTCAATGTCTTTGAAAGCCCTATATGGCTGTCCTAAAATGCATTACAGTAATCTGAGTGCACCGCATTCATTTTAAAAGGCTTTAGTGATTTCAGGTGGTGCATTCAGTATTGGTGAATGCAAATGAATGAACGTTTTACAGTTATCTTAAAAGGCTTTGCAGTTTTCATGAGGGGCCGAGTACTGAGTCTGATGGGCCTGTGGTCATCCCGAAAGACCATATCTTGGAGTCGCTGTATGATTATCTTCAAGGGCATTAAGTTTATCCAGAAAGTTTATAGTTGTTGTGCCCTTGCAGTTCATTGTAAAGGCTCTTAGACTTATTCTAAATAAAATTATAGTCACTACATAAACCTTACAGTGACTCTAAATGCCCTTAACAGTTATTCTGTAAGGCCTTCTATTCATCATCTAATCTGCATGATCCATGGTCATTTTAAGGCCATTTTATACCAAAATAATGCAATTTATGCCGCTTTAAATATCAATGAACTTTTAGCTAAAACATAGTTATTAAGAATAGTCAGACATTACAAATAGAATATAAAATGTTTTAATACACTAAATAAATACAAATATATAATAAATAATATATGAAAAATAAATACAATGCAAATAATATCAATCCATTGTTTTCAAATGAATCAACTGAATGACCCCAGAATAGCGAGATCATAGAAAACAGAACAGAGCGAGTATATATTGATGTTCATTCATTCTTATGTAAACAAACATGCAAGTAAACACAATGGGCAATATATTTGTCAGCAAGAAATGTCCATATATTGCATGCTATATCGATAATGTAATTATTATTACAGGTCAGCTTTAATGTTCAAAGTGATTTACTGGATCGAGTGATTCTAAATTAAAATATATCTAATTTTACAAATCAATTATCTTCAACAATTTTTAATTTCTGAGTTTCTGAACGTGTAAAGTTTTGATGTAACAGAGTCCTGGATTTGGTTTTAAGTTAAAAAAAAAGCTGTATATGATTTATACAGATTTGTATATCTGTATATTGATTTAACTGAACTTGAAAAATGTTAAAAGTTTATGCGGCATGACGTCTTTTTATAAGCGTTTTATGTGTTTGTTTCAGTGGGAGGAGCAGTGTTGAATCAGGTAGCATCACTGTCACACAGCTCCAGAGTCCTGTGGTTGTGGGTTCGAGACCTGCACTGGGGCACTGCCTGGGGTTTGGTGTGTTTTCCCACAGACCAAAAACTGGTAGATCGCTGGATTATTTAATGGTAAGGCTAGAAGAATTCTTACACAATTACTTACACAATAAGTTTAGACAACCTTCAAAATGCATTTAAAAAACTTAAAGCCAATTGTTTAATTGTACTTAAGAGTTTTGAGCACCAGAAATGCATACTTTTTAGTTGCATCAAATATTAAATGAAGTGTAAGACACTTCATGTAAGTGTGCATGCACACTTATGACATTTGAGATTATGAACTTGAAAACGGTAAGACAACTGCATAATTTTTAATTCTTATTGGTGCAAATAAACTTAATACACGTGTGTGTGTGTATAGATATAAACATTAATTCATTCATTCATTGTTTGTAACCGCTTATCCAGTTCAGGGTCACAGTGGGTCCAGAGCCTACCCAGAATCATTGGGCGCAAGGCAGGAACACACCCTGGAGGGGGTGCCGGTCCTTCACAGGGCGACACACACACTCACATATTCTCTCACACCTATGGACACTTGAGTCGCCAATCCATCTACCAGTTGTCACAGACAGTCACCCAGAGCTGGACTTGAACCCACAACCTCCGGGTCCCTCGAGCTGTGTGACTGCTACACTACCTGCTATATATGTTTACATCTGGTTGGCCCACTGGTGCACATGTGTGTGTTTGTTTGTTATCATAATTTTTTTTTTCTTTCTTTTCTTCAGTATTATGTAACTCTTTTGTCTTTGAATCTCTGATATTTTTTTCTCAGAGGGAAAGTGCTTGATACAAGCCCTTCCTGTGCTTCTTTACTTTCCCTGCACATTATTTTACTTTCTACTGTTGTAGCAAATGTAATCTCTTTCTCTACTTTTTTTTTATTGTGCAAACAAAATAAAAAAAATTAAATACATATTTATTCCATATGTGTTTTATAAAGCTTTAAAGACATTCTGGAAGTATTATTTATTTCACTTTTATGACAGCCTCCAATGGTTCTATGGTTAAAAAATTGAAAGTTTTCTCAACAATGTTCTTTGTCTGATGGTATTCTAGACACACAGACACAAGGGGGCACTAATGTTCTCTGCTGTCTTTAAAGCGGTTTAAAGTGGAATTCCACCCATTTTTCAAAAGTTCTTCCCTCATTTTTCAAAAGAAATTCTCTTTTCTTCTCTTCTCTATAGTGAGTATTGAGGTGTATATACAGTGCTGCCCCCTGCTGGGCGGAGCAGGTGGACGATGATGTGTACAGGAGAGAAGTGGATCAGCAACGGCTCTGAGGCCCTCAGCAGTGACCCTGAAGAAGAGGAGGAGGGAGAGGAGATGGTGTTTGGGGAGAATAATGAAGACTCAGAGGAGATGATGGACTTAAGTGACTTGCCAACTGCACTTTTTGCCTGCAGTGTCCACGAGGCAGTGTTTGAGGAGGACAGACAGCGGGTGAGTGTGAGTGTATAGGAACATATAAAGGGCCTATATCAAAGACAATTTCAAAAATTCATCTTTAAAGTTTAATTTTTATTGTTTATTAAAGCGTTTGTTGAAAAGAATTTCCAAACCTACATATATGTGGAACTAAGCTTCAAAAACAGCCTGTTTTGAATTCATTGTGGTCCCCGCCTTGGGTCTATTTCTGTAAGGAGTGTGGTGTGTTCGCCCTGTGTCTGCGTGGGTGTTTTCCGGGTGCTACAAGTTTCCTCCCACAGTCCAAACACAAGTTAGGTAGGTCAACTGGTTGTGCAAAAGTGGCCATAGGTGTGAGTGTGTGAATGACTGTGTGAGTGCGTGATGCCCTTTGATGGACTGGCCATGGTGGGTTCCTGCTTTGCGCCGAATGTCTCTGTGTAGGCCCTAGACCAACTGTGACCCTGAATAGGATGAACTGGTTACAGAAAACGAATGAATTAATGTAAGGTTTCACTGATATACCTCTTTCATATGGTCACCAATTCAGGCTACCCCATACTGCCCGTATATAGGACCCCATATATAGGGAGGCCATATGTTAACCACCAATTTTTTCACCCACCCATTTAGTCCTCATCCAGCCACTGCTGCTGAAGGGAAGTGTTGTTTCTACTTGCAGTCTGTAGCAGAGTTAGTGGAATGGAACATTCAGGACAAATGATTAAATGCTCAAAAAAAAAATCCTCATCCTTGATTATTTTAGTTTAAACCTAACCCTTGGTTCCTTATAGTAGATTCATAGTAGAGTGATTTTTGAATGATGTCAGCCAGTCAGAACATAGGTCATGTACATACGTCAATCCCAAAGGTGCAGTAATATAGCAGCAGCCTGTTAAATTAGGTAGTATGTTCATTCATTCATTCATTCATTCATTATCTGTAAGCGCTTATCCAGTTCAGGGTTGCGGTGGGTCCAGAGCCTACCTGGAATCATTGGGCGCAAGGCAGGAATATACCCTGGAGGGGACGCCAGTCCTTCACAGGGCAACACAGACACACACACACAGTCACACCTACGGACACTTTTTGAGTCGCCAATCCACCTACCAACGTGTGTTTTTGGACCATGGAAGGAACCCGGAGCACCCAGAGAAAACCCACACGGACACGGGGAGAACTCACCAAACTCCTCACAGACAGTCACCCGGAGCGGGAATCGAACCTACATCCTCCAGGTCCCTGGAGCTGTGACACTACCTGCTGCACCACCGTGCCGCCATTTTTACTCTAAATGTACAGCTTCAAAATCATTTTGATGCCCCACTAACCTGTAATAAGTCAGTTGTTATCTCAGGCTCAGCGCTGCAGAAACTGCACTATGTCATTTTTGGAGGAGGGTAGGAAACCACCTCCATTCCCTCCCCTTACCTCCCTCCTCTCCCTTGATTTCAGTATAACGCTGTAGGGGGTGTCCAGAAGAAGAAGTACAGAATCTCAGTGTTCCTTGAAAGTGTAAATGTTAGCAGTGAAGAAGCTTTATTTTACTTTTTTTAACAGAATTGGTGTTAACAGTAACAGTATGTGACCAGTGGTGTCATATATAACCATGAAACTATTGCTATGATAATAGAACAGCATTGCCTTTAGAACAGGATGCTCTGGAACAACTGTATATAAGCATAAGGTCATCAAATCCAACACCCAAAAGTGGGACAGTAATATAAAACCCCACCAGCATTCTGCTGTGGAGCACCGGTGTGTATTCTAAAATCTAATGATTAGTCCTGAGCAAGAAGAGTAGAAAATGTTGCTGTTGCAAAAGGGCGGAGATCTACCTTTTATCTACAGCTGATTCTATATAATTCCTAACCATTTAATTTAATAGAATTGTGGAAAACAAACAATTAAAATTCTTTGAGCAGTGTAAGCTGTTACTAATAGCAGCATGAGTGAGTGATAATCAGTCAATGTAATTTTTCCATCTGGTTTGGTTGTTCATAGTGGTGCTGACTCACACACACCCCTAGAGACAATCAGGAGCACACCCACACACACATACAAAATCTCTAAATCTCTAAATCTGGCTCACTGTGCGTGTGTTTCTTAGTCCTATTTTAGGTTGTCCTGCTGTGTATGTGCGTATTATTTGTGTGTGGCGTCTGTGTGAAAATACCATTTTACAATAGACTTTACTGAAAAGACACTAAAGGTTGAGCAGAAAACATGCAAAACTACAAACTTCATTCCTGGAAAAGGTGGGACTTTTTGTAAAATGCAATAAAAATAATAATCTTTCATTTATGTATTCTTTTGAACCTTGATTCAGGACAGTAATCCACTCACATTGCACCAATCCTGTTTCAGTTACAGTGGCTACCTCTCCCACATTGTATTTGGTTAACAAACAAATCCCCCTGTTAACATATAAATCATTACATATTTTACCACCCTCATATTTGGCTGAACTCCTACACCTCTACTCTACTACTCAAACACATTGGTCCTCTGATGCTGCTCTTCTTACTGTCCCAAAAGTCTGACTGGTAACTGCTGAGGGCAGATCCTTTAGTCTCATGGCTCCCAAACTAAGGAACATATTGTCACAGTCTCTTCACCTCTGTCCCACATTTTCCTCCTTTACCTCTTTTATATTTAAAAGCTTTTAAACCTTATTTTTTCACAATACTTTAATATTATTCATTTTTTCTTCAATAATTTTTCCCCTTTGGATTGTAAAGTGAGAAACGCTTTATATAAATTTATTATTATTATTGTTATTATTATTTAACTGACAAATATACAAAATAAAAAATGTTTATGTTGCACTGACCAGATTTAATATATTTTATAACTGTAAACCAATTAATTTCATATCTAGCTTAATACAAGGCTTCAGCTGGTCAAATGTCTATGTTGGCTCTTGTCGAATTCTCCTCTATATGATGCACCACTGGAGTCAGATCTAGTCTGCAGGCAGGTCAGTCAAGCACCCACAAAACGCTGCTGTAGCACACACAGAATAAGGCCAGGCAAACAAACATGGACTTTCTGGGAAAAGACGTTGCCTTGATGGCAGCATATATTTCTATAAAATCGAATATATGTGGCCCCATAACAATGGTAGTTTCACAGATGTGTAAGTGACGTGCCACATGGACTGATGCACCCCAAAATATTACAGTGGTGAGCTATGACCCACCATTTTTCACGATGACTGAGTGGGTTATCAATTCATGTACATGTATTCACAACTGTGTAACAGTGTAAAGTGCATGTTATATAAACTCCACACTCTTATTTGGCCCCTGTTCCAACGTTTTTGGAGTGTGTTGTATGTACTGAACGCGTTCATGACTGTAATCAGAAAACACTTTTTATACAATTCAGAAGATGTTTTCTCTCCATTTGCTGGCTCTCCAGTCTGTTTGCGTGCTGAAAACCAGTCTGATGTGTTTGCGTAAATGAGTGAAAAGACAGATTAGCTCGGTCTGGTTAGCTAGTCTCTCTCTGCTCATGGCAGAGGCATCTGGAGTATATTTGGACAGAACGGAAAGAACGCCAAATGAAACAAAAAGCATAAACCAAAATGAGGATATTGCTCATGACTGCCCTATAGGTGGGTAATATACACTTGTTTTTGTTGTTTTTGTTGTTTTGTTTCCAAATTTGGGAAGTGGCTAATTGCATTACTGAAAATTGCCTTTACGCCCCAGCTTAGAATCTGACTCACAGGAATGTTTGCTTGTGCAGAACAGTCAGAAAGGAGAGTGTGTCCGCGCACATGCACTGGCACGCAGGAAATTAGCTTTGGTTGACTGGGTAGGCCTTGGTCCAATTTGGGTAGGCCCAGGCCCACCCATGGCTATGCCCCTGTAATAAACAGTAGACAACAAAATATTCACTGTGTGGTCAATACCTTATAATTTTCTAGGTGAAACAAGTCATGAACTTTTCTGATAACACAATGAATGAGAACAGTCATCATGTTTGAAGTATTGTTCAATGCTAATTTATGAGCAATCTCTCTCTCTCTCTCTCTCTCTCTCTCTCTCTCTCTCTCTCTCTCTCTCTCTCTCTGCGCGCGCGTGTGTGTGTGTTTGTGATCATTGTATGTAAATCAATGATTAATAGTGCAAGTAATTTTTTCTGCTATTGCACATATATACATATATACACACACATACACATTTTCTCTGGTATTTTTTTTTTCTCTTATTTTCTTTTTTTTTCTGTACTTCGCAGTTTTTATCTTGTATGCTATAGTTCCCTAAATCTCTTGTTCTTGTTATTTACTTTGTAACTTTGAAAATTAGATCATTTGTTCTTGTAACTTTGACTTATTAAACACAGACTGTAGCTGTTATCTTATATCAGCGATTGTTTAATTCATTTGATGAACTATGTTGTTATCTGTTCTCAGGACATCTCTGTGCCAGTTGTTATGAGAGAAAAAAACATTATTAAACATTATTATATTTAAGCAGTATACATTTGTGTAAAGTGATTTTATTTCAAGGAATTGTTGGACCATTCTGCGGCTTAGCTTTTCTCCCAAATATTCATGCTGGATAGGTGGATAAGCTGTGTGAAATTTATTTTTGACAAAAACAATATTAAACTCTATGCAACTATGTAATAATACATAAGCATCTATATGTAGTATATCCCATAGGTATGTATAAGTGTCTAATAAGGTACAATACCTTGTATTTCCAAAGATTTACAGGAAAAGGAAAAAAATCATTCTTAAAGGGAATGTCCACAAATATAGGGAAAGGCTGTTCTCTGGTTTACGTTCAGAAGCTCCATGTCTTTTCAGGTGGAACGGTATGTTTGAACCAAAAAGCAACTGTTGTTTAAACGTGGCTGAAGTTGAAATTGTCTGTAAGTTTTTATTCACTGTTTGAAGAAACTCATTTGTTGTTTAGATATGTAGCACTTTCAGCCTATGTTTACTTTCATGCAGTTGGAGTCAGTTCCATCTACAGCCAAAATATGTAAACATTACCCAACTATAGAGCAGGAATAGAGCGATATCCTCATCTTAGTTTGTGTTTTCCAACGTTTGGAGTTCTCTCCATTGTCTAAAAACCTCCAAAAATAATTTTTTTTCTGCCATGAGCAGAGAGAGAAAACCTTTCTTTAACCATTTACAGGCACTGGGGCTTCGTAAATACATTAGACTTGTTTCATGCACACAAACAGATTGGAGAGCAGCAAGATTACATTACAGTGGCACGTTTTTATAGAGCTCAAAAATGTTAGGCAGCAAGTGAAATCTCGGTTCTTGAAATTGATTTTGGAAGCAGGAAAAATGTGCAAGCTTAAGAGTCTGGGAGATTTTGACAAGGGTCACTTTGTCAAGTTTTAGTCAGGGCATCTCCAAAACTGCAGATTGTTTGAGGCGTTGCCTGTATGAAGTACTTAGAATCTACAGAAGTGGTCTGAGGATGGAAATCGGGTCAGGCGGCGACAGGATCATGGGGTAGATTCACTCACTCATATACATACGTACACTCACACACACTGCTGAGGGCATGTAAGTTTCTTTATCTTCCTCAAACGCATATTCAAAATGTGGCATCCTGCTGGCTAATGGAGTCAGAAGGGAAAAGGAACACTGTAACCTACATTTATCATTCCTCCATCCTGCTATCTCTCCGCCCTGCAGCAGGACACAAACACTCCCCAAACGTTCCTCAGCTTTTACTGCTGGCCGTAACAGTGACCCAAAGAGAGGCAGACGGCGAAAAGTGCTTTCACTTTACTACATTAGAGGCACATTTTTATATAGAAATAAAAGGGACAGTTTCCATTTCCCGATCTGTGATGCAGGACTGCAGTGTTTTTTCTGACCTCACCAGTCACTGAGGCATTTATTTTGGACATAGAATGTTCCTGCATTGTGATTTTTTTTTAAATTAAAATGACTTTAACGTATACAGCCAAACTAACGAAAACAGTTCGTTTGTTTTTATTACTATAATTGAAAAATTAATTATAAAAAGACCATTTTAAAACTTTAAATATTTTTATTTTATTTATAATAATGTAAAAACATATAGAAAAAATGTAAATATATTTAATAATGGGAGGATTAATTTTATTTACATGTCATAAATATAATTTTTTAAATAATCTTAATTACATTGTTATATAAATATTGTTGAATGAACAAAATTATTTTAGAGAAATAATAATAAATATTGTACTTATTGTCATTTTAAAATCACTGTCTGTGATTAACTCTATAAAAAAGAAGCATAAGGCAAATGTAAACATTAACAGGGATATATTGTACCAGTTCAGGAGTGTTACTGAAAATAATTGTATCTGTAACAAATCGGTGATGTGCTTTGGTCAAAATGCCACAAGGATCAAACACCACAAGAGCGTATTCCCACTGTCTAAACAGCCCTGTTCAGAATGACCGGTATAAGCACCTGTTCCTTTAAATCAGAATGAGAGTCACAGCTCAGCTCAACAATAGCACAGGAGTCCACAAAACACAGATGGAGTTGTATTTCACAGTTTGTGGGTTGTTATGCACTCCAGATACATTAATTATTCTACTAAAACACTGACAGTTTGTTGGTCTGTTTTGAAGCTGTGATTTTAAAGTAAATATATTATATATTATTCCTATGAAGGGTCACTAGGTTATTACATTTAAATTTCCATCTATTGCAAATTTACTGTTAAATACAAAGAATGTGATTAAAAATAACTATTTTAGCAATAACCTCAGCACAATTGCATTATGTACCTGGAAAAAACACTGTTTTCAAACCTGTTTGGAAAAACACACACCATGAGATCATTTCTCTCTTTGATTTGTGGTTCACCGTGTTGGGCTTCTGGAGGTCACCTAGACTAATGCAGCAGTGCTTTGATCAGGATTCTGGATATGCAACATCTGTCAGATATATAGGGGAACTATAAAACCACAGAGGTGCATTCTGGTGAAATTGAATGCCCCTCCCTCACCCCTCCCATGATAAGCTGATGCTACAACAAAAAAAACTCAAAATGAACTCATGACATGGCGTCCTATGTAGAAATGGAGAGATCATTCTAAACTAACAAAGACACTATAATCTGTAGTTTCAGGTGATTATCCACCAATGAAAACACAGGTTTTTATGTCATATTCCAAGTCTGCTAAAAGATCCTCTTAAGTGGTACATTTAAAACACATAAAGCAGCATTAATTATTGATGCTTTCAGATTAATATTGCATTTTGCATGCACACTCCTTTGTTTTGAAAATATATGCATTGAGAGATGTGTTCTAAGTTTAATATTAGATTAAATAAAAAAAACAGACTCTAATCCCCTGTCTCAATTCTTGTCCTAAGTTTGCACTTTGACGACATTTGATGATGTTGTCAAAAGCAAAGCAAAAGGACGTAAGTGTTAAAGTGTTCAAGAAGTCAGAGCATTAAAAGTAGTATAGGCCACTCGCCCTTCAGGTGATTACATTACTATGGCTTAACTGTGAAATACTGCAGCTTTCAGCCAAACTGGGCTTAACATTACAGTGTTTTATTAGACACTTCAGCATAAATATTTTTAAAGTTGTTGAGATCATTTATTATTGTTCAGATTCTTGTTACACTTTTAGTTACTGTTATTTAAACAGTATCTTATTATTGGTTTCTGCAAGGAACCTCACAGGCTCAGATTGAAAAATGGGCAATTCCCTTGATGAAATTGTTGTCTGGTGCAGACTTACAAGAGGGGACATCAAGTGCACTCTTGAGCACCCTTGTTGAGAAAAATAAAAGACGTGGGACACCCTACAAACTTGCACACTTGGGTGGGCACGCACAAACAAGGGCCACGAGAGCCAAGTGTGAGTATTGGGACGGGGTAAATGTAGGTATTTTGGTATGAACTGAGTTGAGATTTTCTGTAAAGCTTGTCCAACCTAGCAACAATATCAATGAGCGAACACATGTGATGGGTGGAGCCTACAGAGTTTAGTCACTGTCAGTGTGTAGTAGACCTCTGTGTAGGTTTTAGCTTCAAGCTAACTTCAGAGCTTCAGGCAGAGAAGCTCTGATTTTTTGGGTCACACAGTATCCATGACAACACAACAGGTTTCTGACCTAGTGTCCAGAACCATATCTGCCGCCCTGCTGCTTCTGTGTGTGTGTGTGTGTGTGTGTGTGTGTGTGTGTGTGAGTCTGTGTTATTTTTGGTCCACTGTCCTGAGGGTGAGTGTGATGTAGCAAATGCTGAGGTCTAGATGTTACCCAGAATTCCTCAGTACCTGTGACCCATGCTGCATTGCAGACAGAGTTATTTTGGTTCTCTCTAACAAAGGATTAACACACACACACTGTTCCTCAGAAAAATACAAAAATACACACTACTGTGTGATTTTGATTAACATTTGAGCACTTTATTCAGCAGAAGTCCGTCTTAAAATCTGTCCTTCATTCCTTCATGCTTTAGCATTTTATCTGGGTTTAAGCAGCTATTTTTAGCAAAACATTCTCTCTCTCTCTCTCTCTCTCTCTCTCTCTCTCTCTCTCTCTCTCTCTCTCTCTCTCTCTGTGTGTGTGGGTGTGTGTGTGTGTGTGCTTATTTCTTACTTCCTTTCTCTTTTTTCTTATTTCTCTGTCTTTCTGTTCTAAATTTTGCTTTATTCTCTTTCCATTTCTCTCTCTCTCTCTCTCTCTCTCTCTCACTGTATGCTCTCACTCACCTCTTTCTCTGCTTCCCCCCTATATCATTCTCTCTCCTGGATTGTTTCCTCCTGTGTTTATTTTTTTCTTTTTTCTCTCATATTACCCTCTCTCTCTCTCTCTCTCTCTCTGCTTACTTTTTTTGTCTCTCTCTTTCTCTTTTATTCTTTTTCCATCACTTTCTTTCTTTCTCACTCACACATTCTAATGATAAAGTACAAGAGACAGACTAAGAGGGAGAGAGGAGGGGGTTGGGGGGTGAGTGTGGAGTTTGTTTAGACCACAGCTTCAGTTTCTCTGTGTCACATGTCTCTCTCTTCATGTGTGTTTGATGATGTTGTGTCTGACCGTCTGGCCTCGTTGTTTCTGGACAAAGTTTCATTAGTGATTCTGCTCCCCCTGACCCCCCCCCCCTTTTCTGTCTTTCGTTCACTCACTCTCTCACTTTCTCTCATCCCCCCAGCCTCTCTCTCTGGCCAGTTACTTCATGCAAAATATGTTCTCTATTTTTATAAAATTATACAATATTTTCAGCCTGCACAAATATAGTTTGAGCTGGATGAATATTTCATCCAGTCACTGTTTTGAAGATTGATTTCTATTTAGAGTTTAATAACATGTTCTTGACTAAAATAGACTTGAGTAGACTCCAAACTGAATCAAATCAGTAATAGGAGTTTCCATGGCAGTATTAATTCTGAATGTGTGTGCATGTTTGCTCAAAAATAACCAGAGATCATCCAACAATAAAGGACTGCACAGATCTTCTTTCTCACAGTGACAGGATGCAGGCTGATTTATTTTACTATGACCAACCTGGACATTAATGTCATCAATAGCTAGGGCAGATTTTTTAATCGTTTAAAGGGAACAAGTGCAAATACAAAGAAAAAATTATTACAATGTATTTGGTTTGTTATTGACCTTTGTTAATCCATATACCTTTTAGTAGCTATGGGGTTTCTAATGTTATGTTACCACATCACTAAGCAAAGTATTGTGCTGGGTGTTGTCATTCATTGTATGGGTAGTAATTTTTGTTTGGTGCTGTCTGGTAGGTTCCCCTACTTCCCCTACTTCCCCTAGCAATATTAGCCTTATAGTCCCAGTGCTAAAACTACAGATGCAAGATTTAGACATGACAAATGTGTTAGCAGATTGACCATATTTGCTGGAAATTTAATTTGTTATGTATGGTTTGATGTGTAGGTTGATAGAAGACAGAGATGATTTCTGAGTCACCTAGGCAACAGCTACTGTTCTCATCTTTCCTTCACTCAGAGTTCATTACCTTCAGCAGCCTGTTTGTTTGGTGTGAGTGTGTGTGTGTGTGTTCTTATACTGTGTTTATGTTCATTTCTCTACCTGTTTATTCTGTCTGTCTCTCTTCTAAGCCTGTTCATCATGTTCATTATCTCTCCACATTTTCCTCTCTCTCTCTCTCTCCACTCTATTTCTCTCTCCGTTTCTGCTGCATCACTCTGCATTCCTCTTCACCTGTACCTTCCCTGATTTCCTCTCTCTCTCTCTCTCTCTCTCTCTCTCTCTCTCTCTCTCTGTTTCTGTGTCTCTTTGTCTCCCTCCCTTATTCCCACTCTTCCATCATCTCTCTCTGTTCTATAAATATCTTGGCCTAGTTTGCTGCAGCTGCAGTGAAGTCAGGGGCTGGTGAGGTAGCGAGGAGGCAGACACACACACACACACACACACACACACACACACACACATGTACTCTCAGGCACATGGACACATAAACACACACAAAGACTGAAAATATTGCTGCACTGTGTATATATAAAACATTGTGTACATTTATAGCATTATATTCATGGACTATAGGGCACTTGTTAGGATTTTTTGTTTGACACACAAACAAATATTTTAGCTCAGTTCTGTCAAATATTTGACGAAATATGATTTCACAAATTGCACTTTTGTTTCTTAACCTTGGATAATCAATTTGATATCAGTTTTCATGAACATTGGAAATTGTGGGACATATTGTGGGCCACGTAATGCAGTAATATAGGTTTATTTTGTCATAATGATGCGCAACAGTTATAGCTTTCAATTCTTACATATGGCCCAGCCATAATGGAAATACATGAACATATGTCACCACGACCCTGAACTGGATAAACGGTTACTGATAATGAATGAATGAATGAACATACGTAATTTCTATATTGAAATTTAGTTTTCACTATAGGGTGTGTGTGTGTGTGTGTGTATGTGTGTGTGTGTGTGTGTTCTGTGAAACGTGGCTGTACTATACTAAACACCAGGTAGCTGTAACACCTTTAACATCAGACCTAATTACAAATGTGATACTAGTATAATGATATAATAACAGCAATGGTCTTGATGATCATATTTTTTGCCATGAACTTTATTAACATACATTTATATAGCTAGTTATATATTTAAATCTTAAGGGTATCTTAAAGACTGCACAAAAAAACAAACAAACAAATGCAGTAAAATTACAGCTTCAAGTTCACTATGATGCTTCACTGACCTGTAACAGAGCGAATAGAGCCTCTGTCATTGCTAATCTGGGCTCAGCACTGCAGAAAATGCACTGTGTAACATTTTATGGAGGGTAGGGGACCTTCCCCCTCCCATTCCATCGCATCACACACCAAATAGAATAGTGACATATGTTGTATATCATAAAGATATCTTTAAGTATCCTAATATATTTAATCAGACATTTATGGCAGATGTGTCTCCATAGTATATTTATTATTACAGTATTATGCCTGCTGGTGGCTGACAGCAATGAGGCTTATTTTCACTGTTATGAAAGCAGACAGCTCCATAGGGAATTATAACAGGTTACGCAAGACATGCTCAGGAGGATTCCAAATTAAATGCAACACTTAACGTGATCAACACTTTTTTTTCTACAGTTTTTAATCAATATTAAAAGTCTTCATTGTAATTTCTGAATTCAGCTGCTTTAGATTGTACCTATTGTGGGCAAAGTCATTCAGGGGCACACACAGCTTGTAAAATCTGTATAGAAAACCATGAAATTAAATGGGATGCTCATAAACAGTCAGACTTAGTCTTAAGGTCAACAGTCTCAATGCCAAGGGATGACTAGTGAGATATAAAGCCCCGGTATTAAGCTGTAGAGCAGTAGAACTGTCTTTTCAGGTGTGATTGAACCCCTCAGTACCATTGGGATAGGCAGGAATGGTGTTTGTGATCCACTAAACTAAACATCCAACATAAGTACACAGTGTGTTCCTGCATTTGAATACATCTTTTTCTCAGGGTCTCAATATAATAAATGGTTGCTTTTTTTAATGGAATGAGGCAATATTTGGACCTATCTGGGTCCAGGTTGTGAGGGTTGCAGTTTGAGCAAAGAAACCCAGACCCCCTTCTTCCCAGCCACCTCTTCCAGCTCTTCTGGGGGCATTCCCAGGCCAGTTGAGACATACAATCTCTCTGGGTCTACCCCGGGGTCTCCTCCCTGTTGGACATGCCTGAAACATATCCAAGAGGCATCCAGCCCAGATGCCTGAACCTGCATGAACTGGCTCCTCTTGAGTCTTCCGCATCATTTCCTCAACTCAAGATAAGGACTCCACATTTTTTTTATGTATCCTGGTCTCAGATTTGGAGGTGCTAACTCTCATCCCTGCTTCTTTACATTTCACTGCAAACTGGTCCAGCAAGAGCTGGAGGTCTCAGCTTGATGAAGCCATGACCTGCAAAAAGGAGACACAGAATTCTAAGATCACCAAACCGGACACCCTCTGCCACCTGGCTATGCTGAGAAATTCTGCTAATGAAATTTATGAACAGAATTGGTGACAGCAGGCAGCCTTGATGGACTTGAATTAATTACACATGAATGCACTGCCCTGCAGTCAAAGGGAATGGGTGTGGTTTGGACATATGTGTGTTTTGCTCTGTTTAACCTCATCATTTCACCCTCACATAAATGTGAATTCAGCTGTGTGACTGGAGAAAACCTGGGTGGTCTTGTTTCACTGTTTGGCTTGGTAAGAACACCAGGTCCATTTTTTTTTTCAAAATATATCCCCTCAAAATCTAGGGTTTGCTTTCTTTTTTTATATCTTTGGAGCTTTGTTCATACTAAGTGATCAGTTCTGAGCATTAACAATAATTAATAGAAGTACCGGGGTGTCATATATGAATGTTAAATGTGTCCTGTCATAACTGCTTGTAACCCACCTCAAAGCTTCCTTGGGTCAGCTCAGCCAAACAGCTGTAGGGCTTACATTTTATTTTACTAACGCCTACGTTATGAACTAGGTTTGCTTGCTTGATTTACCAGACACATTTTTAATGAACATTTCCAGCTTTGGCTCCATTGACTTTTGATCTCCAGTCATTTTAATCTCTCTGTTTCTCGGGCGCCCCCTACCGCCTGTATTACACACTGCAGGGTCTTTCAGCACAGCGGGGATGAATAGGCAGTGGGCAGGGCCTAACGCTGCCTGCCTAACGTCAGTGTTTCTGCAGGGCGAGCTGATTGGCGGTGAAGGATTCATAGCCACACCTCTTTGCGTTGACGTCAACGCCCCGCGTGGCTACGCCCCCATGCGTTGAGGAGAGAGGCTGTGGAGAGTTGAGTTGAGCCTGAAGCTAAAACACCGCGGAGCAAGAGCACAGAAAACCTGAGAGAGAGAGAGAAAGAGAAAGATAGAGTGAGTCAGAGGCTAGAAACAAATAAGCAGCTCCTCTGTTTCCTTTTTTACTTCTATCTATTTTCTTGACCTTCATAAAGGGAATGCCATCTATAAACATGAAACTGGAGATGGTGACGCTCATCGCCTGCGATGTAGACGCCGAGGTGTTCACATCTGACAAGATGCAGGTATTGCAGGTTTATTTACAAACAAACAAAACGGCTAGACCAACACTGCACGCGCACGCCCTGTTTGTGTTTGTAACGTTTTCTTGTTGGCATCCTGCATTCTCTCTCTCTCTCTCTCTCTCTCACACACACACACACACACACAATGCTCAACATGCTCCATTCTTTTTTCCATCTCATTCTCTACCTACTATTTTTCTCCTTCTCACTTTCTGTTTTTCATTCCTCTACCCCTCTCTGTTTCTTACCTCTGTCCCCCCTCTCTCTGTGTCCTCTGTAACCGCGTCTCATTCTAGTGTCTTCTGTCTCTTGTTCCTCAACTCCCCATTCTCTTTATATGTTGTTTCATTTTTTCTACTCTATTCCTTTATTTTCTGTCACAGTTACATGTATACACTCTCTTGTGTACACCACTCTCTTATTATCATTCTTTCATTCAAGTCCTTCTATACCCCCTCTCTCATTTTATTTCTCTAGCACCCCCCCCCCCCCCCTCTCTCTCTCTCTCTCTCTCTCTGTCACTGATGACGTCTCATGCGTCTCTTTTTTTTCTGAATGAAGCCGCAGTTCCTGCATTGCTATTCCACTGCATGACTGAACTGAGCTGACTGATACCAATGGGCTACTGCTGCACCATCATCATGTGTGTAAGAAAAAGGCAAATCCATGCAGAAGAGGGACTAGTGACCAGTTCAGATGCACTGCCCAATCACACTTGTTCCTCTCACCGATCCCCCAGCAACTCTGATACCCCACCTTTATACTGCAGGTGTCTCCGAGACAGACGCAGGATTAAATGCTTGTCTTGAGATTTAAAGTGTTTGTTTTTATGCATAAACCAGTGCTTTTTTCCTCATTCTGGCTCTCTCACAAACACATATTCTTTGTGGCACATGCTCTTTCCCACTCTCACATATTCAGGTCAGTGTTTCTGGGCAGAACTCTTGAATCCGACTGCACCACTAAAACTGTTCCACTGCAGTAACACTCAGACACTGCAGCAGAACCAGGACACCTGCTGGAAGCAAAATCTATTTATTGCTAGTAATAAAAGGACTAATAAATAATGTTAAAAACAATATAAAAGAAAGTGAGTATCTAATACATTTATATTTATTTATGTAAAGTTTAAATCATGATGATGATTCAAATGGCTTTTTAGTTCCAGAATGGGCTAGTTTATGCTCTACAGAGTGGCTCCCCCTCACAGGGGCTGCCATATTTTAAAATAGTTTCAGTACAGATTCTCTGATACCTCCAGGTGTCAGTGTAAAAGCTGTATGATAATGTAAGGAGAATTCATTAGAGAAATTGATTCATTGCTCCTCTTTACTAAAATAAGACAGAAACTTTAATGTTAGCCCTTTTCCACCAAAAGAACGTTGGTTTTTGAACAAGTTCCTTTATGGAATCTTGGAACCTAGATGCTCTCCAGTGAACCAGCTGAGTTTCTGCCAGTTTTGATGAGAACCAAGGATATTTCATCGGCAAGGGTTGTTGCAGGTTTGCTCAGTTCCAATGTCTGTGTGGCCAAATTCAGCATCAGAGCCAGAGATGTTGATAAATGGATAGAGTCCAGACAGAGTCATGGTTTATTCACTGTTTACAGAACGTTCAGGTCATAGTGATATACTGGTGCTTTTCCACTGCATGGACCCTTCTCGACTGAATAGGAACTAAATTTGACATGTAAACCTTGCACAGTGCTGATTGGCCAGACAGACTTGTCTACATGGGTGAAATGCAGACCTCCAGCACAAACTAGCTGCTTGTAAAATCTCCAAGCTACAGTAGAAATAACATTTGTTTTTATCCGACTCACAATGACAGCTCGTTAAATTACGACATGGTCTGACAAAAAAACTCCAGCAAAAGCCGGATGTGCAACAAGGAATACACTGTTGATCTGTGAGAAATGAAGCCATGCTCAGTCCAAAAAACCAAAAACAATATGGGGTTTTGCGACATCACCAGCAGCATTTTGTAAGGGAGCTGTGCTAGTGGAAAAGCAACCAGAGAAAGACGCGTCAAGCCATGCCAAACGGAGTCGATGCCATGCAGTGGAAAAGTGCCATAATGTGTAAATGATGCCAAGTTCCGAGCTGTACTGTGGAGCTTGTGAACAGCAGAGAAAAGTACCCAACTCTTCAATCAGAAAACGCACAAACGGAAAACTTTCCTGTTTATATTTCCTTTTATTCATATAAACACCTATATAACAAGCCCGCTCCATGGCACGATAAGGATTTATTTGAGGCTCTGAGCTCTATCTTGATGATAGAGCTTCTTTGGTTCCATATGGGACCTAATTTTTCTGGTTTGGGGACCATTTTATGTTAATGGAAACGTGCCAAAAAGTCCCAATTTAGGTTCATAAACGGACTCAATCTGGTTCTACGTTGGTAGAAAAGAGCTTTGTGAGTTAACAATAGCTTAGTGCCACTTACTCTCAGCCACAGATGCACCACCCACAAGTAGACAGAGCCTGATACCTTCAGTGAACTAATCTGGACTCTACATTCTGATTGTTTCTGATCAAAACATCCATATATATGTATAAATATACGTAATTCCATGTATTGTTTTGTATTGGCTCTGGTCCTGATCCAACGTGAATCCTAAAGACTGCGTCCTTCGACACATCGTGCCAAAAGAGCAGACTTGTTATTGGTCCTTTGTGCATGTCAGTCAAATTTTGTTCCCTGCAATAGCAGGAGGTTCTTGGGGCCTGGGGTCTCAGTGCCTTGCTCAAGGGTACTTCAGCCGTGGATGAACCGGCAACCTTCCAATACCAAGCTCGGTCCTCTAACCATTAGGCGAAGGCTGCCCCGTTGGGACATTAGGACATTAATTGACTGAAAGCCTATCTCCAGTTGGCCTGGTTTGCTACTGCGTGTTTGCTACATTAGCCTCGTATCTCCAAAACAAAAGTATTATTTTTCAGGAACCAAACTTGTCTTGGATTGTATCTGATTTTTGCTGCATTTTATTTACACATGGCAGAATATTTGATTGTGGCCTTTATTGGCTAGAGTTGGTATGAATCCTTGCCTTCAATGACATACTTAACTCTGACCTCTAATCACAAACAGAGAGCATCTCTCCTGTGTCCTGTTAAGCTTCTGTTCATGCTGTTGCTGTGGTCAATGGTCATATTTTTGTTTGTGCTCATATTTTATTTGACCGTCAGGGACCACAACTAACAGATGGACAGACAGACCAGTGTTTCTGAGCAACAGTGTAGACTCCTCCCAACTCCACTTTGTATTTATATTTATATGTATGCAGTTTATTCAGCTGCTCTGGTCACAGACAGAAAGAGAGAGAGGGAGGGAGGGAGGGAGAGAGTTAGGGAGAGAGACAGCAAAAAGAGGAAATGGGAAGAAAAATGATAATGAGTGTGAAGAAGAAAGAAAAAGATAAAGAAAGGTAGAGAAAACGGAACAGAAAGGAAAAGAAGGGAAGAGAGAAAAGAGGAAGGAGAGTGCAAAAGTAAAAAAAAAAAAAAAAGACAACACAAAGAAAAAGGAGACAGGAGAGTGGGAGGAAAATAAAGATAAGGAGACAGTGAAAGGTTAAGGGAGAGAGATAGAGATAGAGAGTGAAAGGAAACAGAGAGACAGCAAAAAGGAATGGTGAGAGAAATGAGAATGAGGGGGAAGAAGAAAAAAAAAGATGGGGGGAAAAGAGGGGAGAGAGACACCAAAAAAGGAAATGAGTAGAGAAATAAGAATGTGAAAGAGAGAGATAGAGAAAAGAGAGAAAGAAAATATGTGTCTTGGTGCCAGGGATATAATGTTCGGGAAGGCAGTGTTTTTGTTTAGGTCGTGTGAGTGTGTGGATGTGTGTGTATGTGTGTGTTTCAGGGATTGAGGAGATTACTGAACTGCTGCACGTGGGTGACCAACACACATACACATACCAGCTTTTCTCTCCTCTCTTCATTAATCTGTCTATCTCTCTCTCTCTCTCTCTCTCTCTCTCTCTCTCTCTCTCTCTCTCTCTCTCGTATACAACTATGCACCACTTTGATGTATATTAGTCAACGTGTGTGTGTGTGTAACATGATCTGACCTGGAAAATGTGCACACTTTGACACACACAGCCACACTGCACTCTGAAGGTTACTGGAAGGACAAGTTAAAAGATCAGACATGAGCAATATACATCAGATACAGAGATGGAGATACATTTATATCTATACTGTATATACATTCCTTTCATCTCCTTTGCTACATGTATAGCTTCATGTAGGAACATTGCTCTGAGGATTTAATTGCATTTAAGCTATAGGAGCATTACTGAGGTCAGGTACTGATGCTGGATCATTAGTCCTGGATCCCAAACCCCAATCCAGATTTTCATACACAGCTCAATGCCAATGGGCTTTTTACCCTCTAGCCGACACCTGGCATTGAGCGTAGGCTCATGTAAAATAAGCTTTAATGTTGTATGCTGAGGACCAAAGAAACAAATCAATATATAAAGTTAAATACATTTTTGAATAGATTTATTTTATTTTTTTATATTATAATCAGTTCTGTCAAATTAAATTCCCATATATCAACACATTAAACATTTTTGACATTTAATTTTAATTAATAATTTACCAGATTTGGCTACATCTTTTTCCCATAATTCACTCTTATTACAGTATCTAGTAGTTTATTAGCAGTTTCATCAAGAGATGTAAACACAGCCTCGCTACTGTGGGTTCAGAAGGTAGATTACAGGTAGATTACATTATATTTATGCTAAAATTTATTAAATCTCTCTCTCTCTCTCACACACACACACACACACACACAGTGCTCCTGTTTCATCTTTCTTTTGGAGCTGTGCTGTCATTTAAATTTTCTATATTAAAGCTTATGTGTTCAATGCTAAAGCTCTACCTGAAAGACACTAATTCCATTAACACCAAAACTACACTGAGGTATTATAATAAGGTAAAAAACCGAATGGTTTCTTTTCACCAGTTTGTCATGCCTGTCACACTACACTTTACATTTACTCCTAAGGCAGCGGGTGGCGCAGCAGGTAGTGTCACAGTCACACAGCTCCAGGGACCTGGAGGTTGTGGGTTCGCTTCCCGCTCCGGGTGACTGTCTGTGAGGAGTTGGTGTGTTCTCCTCGTGTCTGCGTGGGTTTCCTCCGGGTGCTCCGGTTACCGCCCACAGTCCAAAAACACACATTGGTAGGTGGATTGGTGACTCAAAAGTGTCCGTAGGTGTGAATGTGTGTGTGTGTGTTTACCCTGTGAAGTACTGGCGCCCCCTCCAGGGTGTATTCCCACCTTGCGCCCAATGATTCCAGGTAGGCTCTGGACCCACCGCGTCCCTGAATTGGATAAGCGCTTACAGATAATGAATGAATGAAACACTTCTAACATGATTCCATTGGGTTGATCTTACATTGAGTGTTTATTTTACATTTAAATATCCATTACTAAAAGCTTCAGTCTTAAGAAGGGACAATGTGATTAATTGGGATAAATACCAAACAAAACACTCCATCCTCTTTACTTAAACTCTCCAATTAGTGCGTCTTCAGGTTCAGCACCTGCCCTTACCGCTTTGCTACTACAGCTCATAATTGCTGCACTCAGCACCTTAATATAAAACATCCATAATGTAAGGTTTACAGGTACGACTTGTGTGTGCGTAAGATGGCATGTACGTATGGGAGGAATGTGTGGTTGTTGGATGTTTTTTTTTTTTGTATGTGAATTTCACTGTCTGTAACCACTCATCCAGTTCATGGTCTTTGTGGGTCCCACAACTTCACGACTCTGGAACTGTGTGACCTCCATGCCATTAACTGTGAGCTACTGTAATCAAAACCAGACTCCTTGTATGTGTGAGCATACATGGCCAATAAAGCTTGATTATGATTCTGATCAATCGCAACTAATTGTGAGATTAATTGGTAATTTTTTAAATTGAACAACAGCCGTAATTACAATTATATTAATGTTATACACAGTTAGAAATCAAATAACCTTAGGGGGCAGCCCTGATTTAAGAATCTCTAGCAGTTCCTTGGGAGTTTGTGTCATGATAATTAATGTTTTCTTTAATACGGTAGGAGTTACGTGTGGTGTGTGTGTGTGTGTTTGTGTGTTGTTGCACACATACCATTAGGGAAAACCTACAAAACTAATAAATGTACTAATAATAATACATCATAATGCTTTTCTGATACTCAAAGCACTATACTCATGCCTCTTTCAATATGTCATCAAGTAGTCCTAAGCATAATTACTGCTTTACGGGTTTAATTATAGAGATTTATCATTGTGCTGTGGGGCTCTTGACCACACTGTACCTTTTAGACCTCATCCTCCTAATGCTCTTTTAATTGACTTGCGTTCTTGCTGTGTCACTGCAGATCAGATCCTGCCTCCAGAGTTCAGACAGCTCAGTTTAGAAAGTCTGTGATTGATTTTTTTTTCAGACCTTGCACTGCTGCCAGAGTGGATTTGTCTCTCAACATTGTCAGAGGATTGTATTTCTTTTCACTTCCTAAAGGATCTGGAGTGTCTGGGTTGTAAACGACATCCAGTTCATTTATCCTGTCAAAAAAGGGAAAGATTGGAGTGGGGTAGTGTGGGTAGGGCTTAATGGAGAGGGTTAGGTTGTGAGTGGGGTTTAATGGAGAGGGGTAGGGTCTGAGTGGGTTTTAATGGAGAGGGTTAGGGTGTGAGTGGGGTTTAATGGAGAGGGTTAGGGTGTGTGTGGGGTTTAATGGAGAGGGTTAGGGTGTGTGTGGGGTTTTAATGGAGAGGGTTAGGGTGTGTGTGGGGTTTTAATGGAGAGGGTTAGGGTGTGAGTGGGGTTTAATGGAGAGGGTTAGGGTGTGCGTGGGGTTTAATGGAGAGGGTTAGGGTGTGCGTGGGGTTTAATGGAGAGGGTTAGGGTGTGTGTGGGGTTTTAATGGAGAGGGTTAGGGTGTGCGTGGGGTTTAATGGAGAGGGTTAGGGTGTGTGTGGGGTTTTAATGGAGAGGGTTAGGGTGTGCGTGGGGTTTAATGGAGAGGGTTAGGGTGTGTGTGGGGTTTTAATGGAGAGGGTTAGGGTGTGAGTGGGGTTTAATGGAGAGGGTTAGGGTGTGCGTGGGGTTTAATGGAGAGGGTTAGGGTGTGTGTGGGGTTTTAATGGAGAGGGTTAGGGTGTGCGTGGGGTTTAATGGAGAGGGTTAGGGTGTGCGTGGGGTTTTAATGGAGAGGGTTAGGGTGTGTGGGGGGTTTTAATGGAGAGGGTTAGGGTGTGAGTGGGGTTTAAATGTGTGGTGTAGTTCAAGGAGAGAGGTAGGGTGCAATTGTGATGGAATAGAGCAGGATACACTGTCAAATCCATTCAGGGTGAAACAGCGTTGCACAGTGACATTGGTCTGGAATAGAGTGGGGCCCGGTGAATGAAGTAGGGTAAAGAGAGAACAGAGTGGGGTAGGGTAGGGTACATTATATACCCCTGCACCCCTCTTTGTGAATTAGCGAGTAGCAGCCCACCAACCCCCCCCCCCCCCCTATATCTCTCTGGGATTGAAGGATAAGAGATAGAGGGATTAGGATAGAAAAGAGTGAGTTGGGTGGTGATCGGGGTGGAATGTTGTGGGTAAAGTAAGGTTATGCCAGGATATTTTGAGGTACAGTGAAATTTGGGTGGATTGTACTAAGGCATAGAATGACTGGAATGGAATAGATCTGGCTAGTGTGTGTTTGGGGTAGAATTGAAAGAGGTCTAGGCAGAGTAGTATGATGAATGATGGAATGGATTTGAATGGGGTTGTATACTTGGATCAGGTTTTGCTCAGGTGCTCAGATGATACCTGTCAGAAGGGAAAGTAGACCCTGCACCATAGTTTGGTTTAATCAATCTCCATCTCTTGCTCTCACCCCCCCACCTTTTATTATTTTTATTTTTTTTTAACTTTCTTCTTTCTTTCCCACTCTGTTGCTGGGCCAGCATATGCATGATTACTTACTGAGATGAATGAAAGGCTGGAGTGAGCGAGGAAAGGAATAGTTATCTGTAACTCAAGCCCAGAAGTTGGAGTCATGTGACAGGTAGAGATGACATTAGACAAAGCCCTTCTGTCCCCCAGCCTGTGGCTGTTTTCTTGAGTATCCACTTACTCGTCCTTCCAACATCCCACTGCACTGCAGCCGCAGCATATACAACACCTTCAGCAGCAGATGTGTTCTATACCTCTCACATTTCTCATACTGCAGATATAAGTCTTATTTTTCTAATGATCCTTAAAGAAATTCAATACCAAATAATAAATTCCCTGCCTCTAACACATTTCAATGTGTAAAACGATCTCTGAAAAAAAAGCAGCGGAAAACTCAAAAGCCCTTAAAGTAAATGTAGTTAGTGATGATGAGTAAACTCCCAAAAAAGGTTATTTTGAACGCCAGGGAGTTGTTCGTATCAACTGTTGACCAAAGATTCATAGCACTTAAACTCTTGGAGTCAACTCAGTCTCGGTTTGTAAGCGCCTCCTGCAGTTTTTAAAATGTTAATATTAGATTAATGCAAAATGTATTTGAACAAGAATGTGGCCATATTCCTTCAGTTTTTTTATTATTATTTTTTAACATAACTTTTAAGCTAATGTTTATGAAAGTAACTCAAGTAACTCAAAGTAACTCAAATAAATCATACCTTTCAAACATTAAAACACATTACTAAACATAGGGAATTTTATTTTTTAATAGACTAAAACTACACTAAAATTTATGTAGTTTTTGTCAACTAAATCTAACAATTATTAAATTACATAAATGAGAATAAACCTAATACACATCTGATCAACTGCCAAAATGAGCACAGTTCTATATCCCCAAAACCTCTCAAAACCCAGATATAAATTTTTCATGCACAATAACATTCAAAAGCATAAAAAAATGAAGACCGGTTCTTTCTTATGCTGCATGGAAATGTCTATATATCCAGATAGGTAGATCTCATTTGATCCAATTGTAAGAACAGGGTTTGTGTCAAGAAAGAAAGAGGCTGTGGTGAATCACTTTCAAGGAAAGCATTGCAGTAATGAATTTATGGTTTACTATTTTACATTTAGATATACTTACATTTATTGAACAGAATGTAGACTATGAGTTGTCCTCATTCTAGTGGGAGGTGATTGGTTAGGTGTACGACAATGGGACGTATTCCCAATAATTATCCATCTATCCATTATCTGTAACCGCTTATCCAATTTAGGGTCGCGGGGGGTCCAGAGCCTACCTGGAATCATCGGGCACAAGGCGGGAATACACCCTGGAGGGGACGCCAGTCCTTCACAGGGCATTCCCAATAATTATGTGATACTGATTTTGAACATGGAGTGAATTAGGGCTGTGCCATAACGTAATAATAATAATAAACATCATAATTTTTAAAACGATGTATAAAAAATCTATATTGTGCTAAAAGTGATATTCTGACTTGTTTACATAATGACATCATGCAGTTACCCATAATATGGCCTACGTTCTTTACATGAGTGGTTTAAACACAGTGAAGTACGGTGGAAAGTGGCTCTGAAGCGAAGGAAGTTGCTTCAAAAAAGGGGAGTGACTTGTGTCATGTGGAGGTGGTTTGGTTACAAATTAACTGATGTACTTTGTACAATAAACCATGGTATTGTGTAAAATATATTTTTTTATATAATTAATAGTGGCATAATAATTATTTTGTTGCAGTAGTGTGTTTTTGAAATTAATTAAAGTTTTTTTCAGTGTTTTTTTTTTTTCATTTTGCCAATATAATATTATTATCGCCAAAATACCCTGAAATATTGTGTTATTATTTTATGGCAATATCGCCCACTGCTAGAGTGGGCGACAGTTGACACGTGAGATTACATTTTGCCATATAACACAATGTTTTAGATGGCCAGGGGATTTATTTTAAAAAATGATCTAGGCTTTTGTGCAGTTTTTTCAGCTTAAACGTTTTTAGTATTTTTACGCTAAGATGATAATGAAATGGTATGTGTTTGGTGCCATTGGTATAGTGCATCATAAAACTTATTCCTAAACTTACAGTAGGCTAAAATTACATAGGTGCATTTAATGATTTCATGAACCATATGAGCTTAAGGTCACCATGCCCAGAGCCATGTTTTGGCTAGAGGGGTATAAAGTACCCCTAGGCTTTATAGATTGGGCAGTGGAGCATTGGAACTGTTTTCCCTTCCGTGATGGAGCCCCACTCAGTATCTCTGGGATGAGCTTGAGTGGTGTCTGTGATCCAGAGCTAAATGTCCAGCATCAGTACCTCATCACATTAATGTTTACGTGGCTGAATGCAATCATTCCCAGTAGAGGCTGTTATTGCAGCACAGGGACACAAACTCCCCATTAATATCCTTGATCTCTGAAGATCTCTGAAGAAACAGTGGGCTAGTCTGAATTGTACAGACAGTGCTACAATTTCCTTTGCAGGCTTATGGAATGTTGGCCAAAAGAAATCCTGGAAATACTTTTCACACCGTACCAGCTTTGGGTTTTTCCCCCCTTTTCAGAAGCTTTTTTCACACTGTGTCAGCTACAACACAATTTACACATTTGCAGCACATGCAATACTGTTCACGCTACACCCACATCCAATTTCATACACTCCTCTGTCTTTTCAATCGGAGCCAGTGATGAGCTACTCTGCTCATTACACCTGTCAGGCAGTTTACGCTGGAAATCAAACTCTGTGAGGCTCAGCTGTGTGGGTCTCTAGGTGTGTAAGGTGAGAGAGATAATTAAGGTGAAGACAATTATGTAACACCCAGCACTCGTCATCTTCTCCTGGTACTGTAGGGGAGGCTCTAGAATGTTCTCTTCCATTCACTTGCTTTTGAGAATGATTTAAAGAGTCTTCTGAAGTGAGAAGTTTTAAAGTATAAAATAGACGACTCTGACAATATTGTTCTCACAGCAAAACAAAATCCTCCGTTTGTTTTCATTCAGAAGCTCTACATCTTTTAAGGCGGAATTGTGTGTTTGAGTATGAAACAGGACTGTAGCATGTACGTGACTATAGGTTAACATTTCTGTACGTTGTTGTACATGGTTTGAATTACCACAGAAACTCATTTGTAAATCAAGCTGTTTAGGTTTTTATCAGTTTCTGTCTGTCCACCTTAAGTAATCTGTATCAGCAAAAACAAGTCAATATTGTCACATTCTCTGTCACATTCAAGTTATTTTGAAAAGAGCAAGTGAACAGCAGCTATTTGGGCTTGGTTTAAGGCAGAACTGGTTGGACTTTTATCCACCTTCCACTCCAAATTCAGGAGTGTGAATAACGCTAAGTAAAATAAAAATGCAGCCAGAGAGCATGCTGGAAGCTCTCCAGAAACCCCCACACGTTGTGCTCCCACAGTATTAAGCACCTGGGGTATAAATAGAGTAAAATCCTCAAAACATTTCATGCTTTTCTTTGTTCTGGGGTCTCTCCACCGTCCAAACACCTTAGAGATTCAGTCATCCAACAACACACAGAGGATGGGGGGCATATTCTTTACATTTCATGTCAAATCTTGTCTTACTGGAATTCTGTGAAGCTGCTTTGTGACAACATCAGTTGTGAAAAGCGCTATATAAATAAATTTGATTTGATTTGATTTGATTCTAGTCTTCTCCCTCCAAGTTAACTATAGAACTGCCAATGAGTAAATTGGAAAGAACACTGGAGGAAAAGAAACAAAACTTTGCACACAACTGTATATCTGATTTGGATTTTTTGCTATTGTATAAACAAGCTCCCTGGAGTTGAGTGGAATATTTAGCTGCAGTGTTAGTGCTGCCTCTTCAGTGTTTTTGACCTCATTCTGGGAGAATCTGAGAAAACCTCACATGACAGATTGGTGTGGTGGCATGAAGATTTTTCCCCTGCGTTCTATAAAGTGGTGTCGGCTATGGAACATTCCCCAGAGGCTTTTACTTCAGGCCTGTCAATAGCATCTGGCCTCTGCTATTGATCCCCCAACAGCAGCAGCAGGATTCCGAGCCCTGGGCCTGGAGACAGAAGGCTGCAGTGTGGCCAACTGCTCAGTTTGATAAAGCCATGTTTGCAGAGGCTGATCTAGACTCCATTCACACAGGAGTTATAGACATGGTCCTATTTACAAGGCTGAATGATCTGATTTTTATTGTAGTCAAAAGAATTTGTTTGAGAAAAGTTTTGCTCACAAAGAGTTGTTTTTCAGCTCAAAGGGAATAAATATATAATCCTGTCTGCTGAGGTAAAAACTGTGAGTATTTGACTACATTTAGCCACATAAAACAGATGCAAAGTTGTTTGATGTCTAGTTCTGGATTCCAAAGTTATTGGACTGAGCTTCGTCATTTCATAAAAGAGAATGACTGCTTCAAAATACAATTCTAGATGGTCTCCAGCTAAAACTTGTCATTCTGCATGGTCTTACGCCCATTTTCAGTAGCTCCAAAGCATCCACAATTTGGAAAGATAAAGGCCTGTGTCTGCAGTCGATGCACGGTAGCTAAAATATATTTAAGGAAAAATAAAACAAAAGAATAACATGTTAGTTGACACATAATCAATAGCATGTTTTGTTTAAATTGCATTTCAAACAAGTGCCTAGTATTTTCTCTATTGTGTTATATGGGGAGGGTCATGGGGTTCTCTCAGGACACATGACTGCTGTCAACGCAATTCTGATAGAGCTCAACACACTTGAAGGAGAACATTAACTGCTAAGTCTGTTAAATGGGACATCTATGATGGTGGGAAAATGCAGTTCTAAGCTCTGTGTCTTTTGAAGTGGAACGGTATGTTGGAGGGAAAATAACTACTGTTGTTTGTACGTGGCTGAAGTTTTCTGTACGTTTTCATTCACTGTTTGAATTACGGGGCGACATGATGGCGCAGCAGGTAGTGTCGCAGTCACACAGCTCCATGGACGAGGAGGTTGTGGGTTTGATTCCCGCTCCGGGTGACTGTCTGTGAGGAGTTGGTGTGTTCTCCCTGTGTCTGCGTGCGTTTCCTCCGGGTGCTCCAGTTTCCTCCCACAGTCCAAAAGCACACGTTGGTAGGTGGATTTGTGACTCAAAAGTGTCCGTGAGTGTGTGTGTTGCCCTGTGAAGGACTGTCACCCCCTCCAGGGTGTGTTCCCGCCTTGCGCCCAATGATTCCAGGTAGGCTCTGGACCCACTGCGACCCTGAACTGGATAAGCGCTTACAAATAATGAATGAATGTTTGAATTGCCACAGAGACTCATTTGTAAAAATGAGTTGTTTAGTTTTATAGCACTTTCAGTAATGCAGTTAGCCGTCTCCTGAGTTTGGAGCCATTTCATCCTTGAGTGATACAAAACGGCAGAAATAGGTCAATATCACCCCCCCTATGGAGAAGGAATAAAGCAATCCTCTTTTTGGTTCATGCTTGTCAATGTTTAGAGTTCTGTCCATTGTCTAAAAATCTGCAGATGCCTCTGCCATGAGCAGAGAAAGACACTGGGGCTTCGTAAACACGTTAGACCGGTTTTAAGCATGCAGGCAGACTGCAGAGCTAGCAAATTTTGAGGAAATATCTGAATTTTATAAAAATGTTTTTGATTACAATTGTGAACTTTGACTTTAAATCAGCTAATAGATAATTGTGTTTGCTTTTTGAGAGTTTATAATTTTTAGCATTTCAGAACTGCTTCAATAGATTATTATTATTATTTTTAAATAATTACATTATATGGATGAAATCTAGGAGCTACAGTAATTTATAGAATATGTGCCTGAGTGTTGGCAGCCAATGGGCAAGTCTCTCTCCCTCTTTTGCTCTCTCTCTCTTTTTTGTTTTTCTTTTTTTTTCCTCTCCTGCGTTAGACAACTTCACTGGTGACATTATGATAAGATTCAAACATTGTGCTGTAACTCTGAGTTCCTGTCATTAGCCCCTGCTTCTACTGTGGTCAAACAAAGGCCCTGGCTGACCAAAAACAGCTAAAGGGCACTGGCTGACCTATCACATCTGTAAATAAGCTCCATCTGAATGGACCTTGCAGAAAAGTAAACTGATCTTGGAGATAATGCTTCTTGTATGTGCTTCTTGTCCAGGTTACGTCCCTAGAATTTTCCAGAATACTTGTGTTTCTGTGTACTGACGTTTGTGCCTATAACACTACTTGTAGACTGTTGGTCTACAATAATATGATGTTATTGCCTTGGCTGAACTTTATCCATGTGCTTGTGAGCTTATATCTATGATAAATAAGCCTCTGTTTTACATAATTCTTCACAAATGTTGCATGGGTTAGCATGAAATGAAACATTACTTTTATTCTGCATTCAGAAGTTAAAAGTCTTATATTGCTTGAAAAAAGAGATTAGGCCAGCAGGGATTCAATTCTAATCTGAGTTAAAGTTTCAAGCTGTACTCTCAAGCTAGCTTATCAGCATACAAGTGACATATACACAATACTTGCTGGGCTATACTGGTTTCCAAGTTCCCGAGCCTTTTACCATAGTGCGTGATGGAAGCCTGGCTTACAAACAACCAAAATAAATCGGCCTGGCTAACTACCAACCAGAATAGATCGGTCTAGTTGACAAACACCTACAGTAGATCAACCTTGCTAACACACAACCAGAGTAGATCAGTCTGGCTAACAAACAATCTAAATATATCGTCCTGTCTAAGAAATAACAGATCAGAAAAATAAAGATCAGTCTGACAGCGAAGGGAAAAAAAAATTATGTAAGTAAGCAACTTGAATAGATCAGCCTGGCTAATTAGCTAACTAGCAATCAGAATAACTAAACAGAATTAGCTAAATGTCCATCAAAACAGCCTAGCTAACAAGTCTTTAAAATGTAATTCTGTTTGAGTATTATCATTTTTAATTATACAAGAAAATCCACAGTGCATACTTAGAACCAAAAGGTGTCACGGTGGCATACTACAACAGGTAGTGTTGCTGACACAAAGTTCCTGGGTCCTGGGGTTGTGGATTCAAGCCCAGCTCTAGGTAACTCTCTGTGAGGAGCTTGGTGTGTTCTCCCCACCTTGCACCTAGTGATTCCAGATAGGCTTGGGACTCACCACGACCCTGAACTTGATAAGCGGTTAAAGACAGTGAATGAATGAATAATTAGAACCAGTCGATTTTTAATTATGGTAATGATGTACATGAAAATTCAGCCGGAAATGAGGGAGGGAGGAGCTTTTTGCATCTGGAAAATTTTGTCTCTTTAAATGGTTTTATTTACCAACATAAAATGCATTATTTTAGTGCAGTAATTATTATTTTATGATCTACACTCTGCAGTATGCTGTGTGGAGGAATATATTTGAATTTCAGCCTTTGAAAAATTGGCAGAAAGCATTGCACCTGAAACTTTGAATAATGTGCACTGTCATAGCAACATTGCTTCATCTCCTGTTAGTAAGAAACATTGTAGTATGATAATATTTTGTGTACTATAGTGCCAAATTCAAAGTATTAAGTACATAATGTATACTGTATGTTATTAGCATAGTAAACAATTGGGATGCAGACAGAAACTGAGACTTGTTATGTGACTCTTTTGTTTTGAGTCTGTCTAAGTGAGAAAACATTAGGTAAAATGAGCCTTTCTGGTTCTGCTCCACTTCTGACGTCACATGTATGGACTGAGCCTTTCCAGTCACAGCACTGGACATGTGTTTTATGTGAGACAAGACAAGATAATGTTAAATCCTGTTAAACAGGCACAACCTGAGTGGAGGAATAAGAGGACCAAACAAAAATCTCAGACAAGAAATGAGAGAAAATGATCAAAAGTGAAGGAAGAAAACTCAGCAAAAACACTTACAATAAAAGCAGAAAAAGAAGAGAAATAAGCTAAATCGGCTAAAACAAGAACTTGTGTGCCATGTCATTCTTATTTAAAATAATTGGTTCTTCTGAAAAGGGATGTTTAGACAAGGGGAGAGCACAAATTCTGAAGAAAGTCATACTGCCTGGTCTTTGGATATTTATCTTCTCTTATCTGGCTTAACACCAGCCTTGCCCTTTTACGGTTGTGGATACCAGATAAACAGTAAAAGAACCGTCTGTTATAGTGTAGTTATATTACATTTGTCTCTAGTCCTGCCCTCTGACCCTTTGAAATCTTTTTGACTGGATGCTGCCAGCGGTCGTTAAGATTTACCAGGTTAATTATACAAAAGCTCCCTCATTTAACATAATAAGATTCTTAATTAAAGTTTAGTTTGAGTCCAAAATCATTGCAGCTCCCAGAAGACTGCACGTCCCAGATTTGTTGGATTTATTAATTTTCCTGATGATTACACAAGCCCTGTTTATTGCCACACTCATCGCCAAAAAAATAGTTGCACCCAGAAGGAAGTGTTGGTCTGAAGATAAAGATTACCAGGAACAATAAATTATTATAAATTTGGATTGATATGGGCAAGTGTTATTGTACTAAACAGCTGAATGTCCCTCAGCTAACGCAACCTGACAGACACACCCATTGCTGACACAGTTGTCCACACATAGCTTGTATAGTCTCCATTGAAAAGCACTGACAGGTATAAGGGGATACTCTGAAGCAGTTTCATATGAGTTTAAGGCCTCCATGCCCAGTGCCAAATATTGTACAAAGCCACCTGGCACAGGACTTTAAAGCAGGGGGCTGCCCTCTAATGTCATGGAGCAACACTGAATACATCTGGAAAGAGTTTAGGTGTCTGTAATTCCAAAATCCAATATATATCTGGCAGAATTCAGTCCTCTGAGCAATGTTGCATTGTACTGTAGAGCAGTAAATTAACTCTTAGAATTAAAAGGGCTACAAAATATTCTTTGTGCGATGCCACTGAACAACCATTTAATAAGTTTAAAGGGGTAAAATGCCTTAAGATCGAGCGATGGCTTTTTAATCCTTTAAAAGGTTCTTTACACTCACACCATTCTTAAACAAACATGGTCCTTTATGGAACCAAAAGTGGTTCTTCTGTGGCATCGCTCAAGGAACATTTTGTAGCACCTTTAATTTTAAGAGTGTGTGTTCTCTGGAGTGATACAGCTTCAGTACATCCAATATCTTTAGGACTGAGCATGTGATTTATGTTCTTGTGACTGGATGCCATTAAATCCTCACAGCAAAGTTAAAAAATCTAGTGCTAAGCTTTCCCTGAAGTGGAGATGCTACTGCAGCACATATTATGTATTTTTAATGGAATTATGGAATGTAATTGTGCCTTATTGTGTTATAATTGTAGATTTTAAATTTGTGTTGATTTCATATGCTCCATTTCATCTCAAGTTTCCAACTCTCCTTCTGTAGAATGTAATGTAATTTTAGGGGACAAAACTGGACTTGGACTGTTATACACTTTTAAATGTATATTTACATTTGTAACTTTAGTGACCAATAATGTATCTGTATAGTAACTTTGTTTTCTGAGAGTGTACCCACTGATGCCCTTAATTTCAGAGGACATTTTGCACAAGAACTTTTGACCACAGTACAGAACAGTGAGTAGGGAATGAAACCAAACAGTGACCAAACGTTCCCTCACTGGAATCTTTCCATTTGCTGCATGGAAGAATGTCCACAGCTGTGCTCTGGATTGTGTGTATGTTGTTGATTGTGTGTGTGGGGTTGGTGGTGTGTTTTTATATATTTGTAAGGACTAGGTGTCCTTGCAAGCATAGGAGTATCTCACATTTGGGTGGTCCTCACAACTTGTAGTTCTTTGTTGTTGTTTTTTATTTTTTATTTTTTTTATTTTTTACAAAAACTGATACTTTAATGTGAAATACTTAATGTGAAATGATTTACATTTGGCTACTGTGGTTAAGGTTAGATTTAGGCTAGGTATAGTGTTAATTAGCTACAGTAATCATTAATTCAATATAGGTCCTCACAAGTATAGCAGAACCAGTGTGTGTGTGTGTGTGTGTGTGTGTGTTGTAAAACTAGCCCTCACCCATACACTGTGTTTTGCTGAGCAGCACCTGTTCAACAGCCATGCAAGACAAACATGGACGAGTGGTCAGGGATTCTCAGCTGCTGTCAGAACATCCCATAACCTGTCTATAAAAGCGTGTTTAGAATTAAATTCCATATAAACAGTTGGAATAAATGTTCACTATAATATATGTTGCAAATTAATATTAAAGGTTACACTAGTTCTGTGTTCATTTATCCACCTTTTGTTACAACTTGAACTTGATCATGGTTGTGGTGGGCCAAAGCTTACTCAGAACCTTTGGGAGGAAGACAGGGCACTGGCCCATCACTATGATCCATCACACACTCACCCAGTCACTTACACACACAAATTCATACAGCCAGTCAGGGCATGGTGAGAGGGGTGCAGCTCATTCTACTGTTCAATGATCTTCTATGGAGGTTATACAAAGAGGATAGCTGATTTATATGTTATGCATACACAGTTAAATAGTAACAAGTCACTGCCCTTCCATCTCTCCTTCCCTTTGTGCTGTAAAAAGCCATAGGAGCAAAAATCTAATATCTTACCTAGTGCTGTAGTTATCTTCTGGTGATTGAATGAATGAATGTTCACCTTAAACAATGCATTGTCTGTAACCCTTATTCAGTTCAGGGTCGCGGTGGGTCCGGAGCCTACCCGGAAACACTGGGTGCAAGGCGGGAACACACCCTGGAGTCTGGAGCCAGTCCTCCACAGGGTGACACGTACACACTCACACATTAACTCACACCTATGGACACTTTTGAATCGCCAATCCACCTACCAACATGTGCTTTTGGACCGTGGGAGGAAACCGGAGCACCCGGAGGAAACCCATGCAGACACGGCGAGAACACACCAAACTCCTCATAGACAGTCACCTGGAGTGGGACTTGAACATACAGCCTCCAGAACCCTGGAGATGTGTGACTGCGACACTACCTGCTGCGCCACCGTGCTTCCCTTAAGGTGGAACTTATTTCTTTTTTAAAGAAAGTAAGGCAGATCTTTACAGGTGCTGCCCAACATAACTTAATATCTGGAAGGTCTCCCTTAAGCTGCATAAATAATAGAACCCAAAAGCTAATATTGCTTCTTCTAATGACTGGTAAACAGAAAGTGCTAGACACTTTTGCTCTCTGATTGGCTAAACAGTGGACAGCATTCTGATTGGTAAATGAGTGGGTAGTGTGATGGTTGTCTAGTCAGTTCAGGCATCAAAACTGTACAAATCTGTGCTTGTAATCCCGGTTTGAGCTGAGGTTTATTTGCAGAATTGTAGCTGATGGAAACATGACTCAATTAATTTTTTTTCCAGATATTTCTTTAATGTGCATAATATGTGAATGTTTTGGAGGAAAACACAGCTAGAGACACATAGAGAACCCAAACCTGCTAATGCTACACCGCTTAGCCTATGACCTAGTCATCTAAAAGCTATGTGTCGTGGGAAGGATTCACCTGTAAAAGATCCCAGGTGCATAAGGGCAACTCGCTACATGTCACTGTATGCACGCAAACTCATACACACACACACACACAGGTCTACACCTGTGCAGTTACATAACCATTACTCACGCAGGTGTTTCCTTTAACCTGTAATTGCGGTGAGCAGTTATCTCATTGTCTTGCATTTGCTGATGCAGGGAAAATGTGTACATTGTAATTAAGATTAATGTGTTTACATCATGATTATAGGTTTACATTTCACCACTAGGGTTGGGATATATCCAAACATATACACACATTCAGCAGTGGTGTTCAGTCCTCTTTAAAGGCAGTATTTAGAATACATTAAACTTTTAGGAAAATACTTTTAGAGTACTGACCCAAAATGAATATATATACAAATATATACACTATTTTATTTAGTATGTGTAAATGTTATACACATATCAACTATAACATTAAGACCACATCCTTGTATCTACACACACTGTGTAGAACTTAGGAGCACTTTGTAGTTCTACAAGTACATGGTACAAAACCTGCTGTACATGGGTTTTTAGCCCAGATTCACCCTGTTCTTCAGTGACCAGGACCAACAAAGAGCAGTTGTGATCTTGGTGAAGGATTATTCTCAGCACTGCAGTGACCCTGATGTGGTGGGTTGTGTTTATGTGTGTTCTGGTACATGTGGATTAGACACAGCAGTGCTGCTGGAGTTTTTTAACACCATATCCACTCACTTATTGTCCACTATGTTAGACACAGCTACCTCGTTAGCCCACATTGTAAAAAATGTAAAATCAGAGACATTAGCTCATCTGTCACTGCACATTTTGTGTTGGTCGCCCTCTAGTCAGTGGACACAGGATGCCGCTCACAAGACTCAGTTGGCTGGATATTTTTTGGTTTGTGGACTATTCTCAGTCCAGCAGTGACATTGGGGTCTGATCTACTTGTGAAGTAAGTAAAGTAAAATTTAAAAGCAACCAAAGAAAACAGTTAGCCAAGAATACAATTAAGAACAAACAAAGATTGTTTGTTTGACAAAAAAATTATTGCTTGCTATTTTCAAAAGCCAACCAATATAGGTGAGTTTTCAGTTTACACTTAAATGGCAGTAGAGAGGGAGCACAACGGATGTCAATAGGGAGGTTGTTTGAGAATGATTGGTCACCTTTAGCTTTTTCTTAGCCCATGGAACCTTCAAGAAAAGCTGGTCAGCATATTGAAAGGTTCTTGACAGAGTATATAACAGAAACAATTCAAAACTTTAAACTGAATTCTGAGTTAAATGGAGGCCAATATAAAGAGCCTAGTATTGGTGTAATGTGATCATACATTTTGAACCAGTGAGTAGACCATCTGCAGCATTTTGTATCAACTGTAAACATGCTAATGAAGACTGGCTGGCTAACAGTGAGTTACAGTAATCTAACTGAGATGAAATAAATGCATGACCTTTTCAAGGTCACTTGGTGACAAGAATGACTTTATCTTGCAGATGTTTTTATATGAAAGAAGCTGGTTTTGATTATGGATCAGGTCCTCATCAAAAATCACTCCTAAATTTTTTACTTGAGGTTTGACGTAGCATACAAATACCAACACAACACAGTAACACATCACCACCACGTCAATGTCACTGCAGCACTTAATATGACCTACCGCTCACATTGTACATACTCTGTGCTGGTACTGTGGGGGTCTTGACCATTCAAGAACAGCATGAAAGTGAGGAAAGAGAGCCTGCTGGGCAACAAATGGGCTATAGTCTGTAATTACAGAACTACAAAGTGCTACAATATGGTCAGTGGATTTGAGAGAATGTTCAGTGAATGTAGGAACAAGCAGGTGATCATAATGTTATGGCTGATCTGTGCATATAGTATAGTACAGTACAGTGTTTCTCAACCCTGGTTCTGGAGGCACCCTGCCTTGCATGTTTTGAGAGAGAGAGAGAGAGAGAGAGAGAGAGAGAGAGAGAGAGAGAGAGAGAGAGAGAGAGAGAGAGAGAGAGAATCATAAATTAACAGAGAGACAGATAAAAGTATGAGTAAAAGAAATGGAGAGAATTAGTTTGTGGCAGGTTAAACTGTGTGTCCATGTGTTTGTGTAAGCAGAGAAGACGCGTGTCGATCATTTATTAATGGCTCTGTGTTTTGAGCGCACTTCCTGAGACTTGTATTCTCTTTCACACCAGAAATACACACACACACTGCAACCACATGCCAGGGATCTGGGGTGGTCAGTTTGTTTTTCTGAGAACACCAGCCACTCTTTAGTTTCACAAATATTTTTAATTTCGGTGTATTTCCTTTTCTCAGTAAGGGTTCCATGACAATGCCACACCCTTTCAGACCCTTACTGCTGAGTGGTCTTCTCACAGTAGATCAAACACAAACACCTGGGGTTTTATACTGATCTGAAGAAAAGAGAAGTTTGATTTTCTTCTGTTTCTCAAAACGGAAAGGTTTTAATGATGTTAATCTGTTGGGAGCAGTTTTGGGTATCACCAGGTCTTGCATTTATTCTTTAACTTCAGTTTTGGAAAATCATTTACCTCCCACTTGTTTTCCTTAGACTTTCTTAAACCTTCTTTAATCACGTGGATTATTGTCCATCTAATCTCCTCAGAAATATCAACTTAAAACAAACAAGATTTTCCCTTCAGATTATCATTTTAATTCAATTTAAGCTCTTGCTCATTTTAAATATAAATTTCTCCTAATGCAGCCATTCCTGTCTGTGTCAGATTTCCTCCTCCTCATGCACACAGGAGTGTAGTCAACTGCACTGGAATGTTTTAAACAATGTACATTGTCTCTTATGACAATGTTTCTCTTTACAGAATGTTAATTATTTTTTCTAAAAATCCCTACATACAGTGTATACACGCACAGAGCGTTCATGAAAAGGGTGAAGGTCAGGGCTGTTGTCTTACACTGTGAGATTAGAGATTCTGTGGTAATGCTTACGCTATCTTACCATTCACCCTCACACACACACCTCTACCTGAGCTTACAAACACATCTTACCTACGTATAACAGCCTCAAATTACACACACACACACACACACACACACACAAGTAAGAGTAAACCTCCATTACGTCAGTATCTTCCCCCTCTATCCTGAGGCCTTGTAAATTTTGTTTACTACAGCATGGTAAACAAATTGCACTAGATTCTTAACAGAAATTCATTGTAGATATAAAGTCATTAAAATGTATAATATAAAATGTAAATACAATTGTTTGATTCCATTTGATTTGTTTGTATTTAATAGCAGTTTTTATAGGTCAGTCCATCTGCAGTCTAAAATCTATGTCGAAGTTATGTGATTTCACTTATTCATTAGTGGATTTACTATTAACAGATTTTTTATGCTTTTAGATGCAACAATTTTGCACACAATTTTTTTATGGGTGGGGGTGTGACAGTCTCTGGCTACGCAAATGTAAACAGGTGTGAGATATGGATATATTTATCTCATACACAGCTCAACCCCCTGTGCTGGAGAGTGACTTTCAGCATTTAAAATCACAGAAGCCCACCGCTTCTTCACATCATAGGAGGAAAGAACTGTGTTTTGTTTCATAGTACGGAAGAACAGACTTATATTTTGTTAGCCATATTAGCATTTTCATCATAGGATCTATTAGAAAATTGTTAGAACGTTAGACTCCAATGCATTTCTTGTGACAGAACCTGTGAGTTATTCATGAACAGACAGTATACAATCTATAAAATTTTAGTGTATAAGAGACTAAAAGCACATATAATTTGTCCCATTTTTTTTCTCTGATGTTTATAGGCCAAATAAAAAAAAAGGCACATAATCTGTGCTCTGACTGCATTACAAATTACATTTTTTTTAGTATAGTGGAGACTGTATGTCCAAAATATTTCTCTGTTTTGGTTTAAGATTAATAAAGTGTTTCTCCTTGTCTGAAAATGGGAGATGATAAATGATGTTTTCACATCACAGTGAAAGAGGATTTCAAATGTCTCCCAACACCTTATAAGCGACTCCTGAAAACAAACCCATACCATTATCCCTCTTCCACCAATTTTTACACTTGGCACTGTGCTTTCAGAAAGGTAACATGTAAATTTACATGGTGTACAACTTCATGGCTGAGCTGCTGTGGTTCTTTAATGCTTCACGTTTCCAATAATACCACTCACATGTGATCGTTGTCTTTCTAGAAGAGAAAAAGATTTAAAGGCAATCTTGTTGCAACAGTGGCCTCCAACTACATTACCACACTGTTAGCCCTTTAGATTGACCCATTCTATGTTTCTAACCATTTTGCCATGCCGGCTGCATGGCTAAATGCTTAATTTTATACACCTGTGGCAATTAAACTGCATTTAGCCCTTAAAATGAATGAGGTCTGTCACAATACTTTTGTCTATATGTTGTGTTTGCCTATTGGAAAAATGAATAGCAGTTTAAAAGGTTTTGGCCACTATTTTGTCTTAGAATTTAGCACACTCTATCACAGTGGAAATTAGCAGCAAATTTTGAAAACACCATGCTTTTTTCCATATAGTAATGGCTTTTGGGTTTCTTTAGATTGGTGACTAAAACATCACCCCCTCCAGAGCGATCTGTTTTCTCCAGACATGTGTGTTCTCAGTGCAACATCCTGTCTGGCCTCAGGAGACTAACTCTCTTGAGAGTTCAATGTCAATGTGAGACCTAACATTGACCGGTGGATTTAGGTTCTGTGAAATGGTTCTGTGGTAATGTGGGTTAGAAGGCCAGGCCCCCACAGTCCCAGCCCCCAACTATCACACAGTTCATCTGTGTGGTTCAGACAGCAGACAGCTGTCATGCTCTGTGAGCTCTGTTTCTTTCTAAATCGCAATCATCCATATAATCCCTCAATTTCACCTCCAAATCCTCACATTTAGCTCACGAGACCACACACACACACACACACACACACAAACACTGATCAGTGAAACAACTGAGGAAAATAGAATGTGAGATTTAGAAAAAATATAGTGAATGCACTGAATGAATTCAGTAGAATTAATTTCATCTCAATACAGTTTTTTTTGTGGATAGTGTGTTGTAATTTATGACATGATGTTTCTGGCAAACATATCTGTTGAAGTGCATATAGTTGTCAGTTATTGCACTGGGAGATATGATTTCCCTCTTTATGAAATGAATATGAATGTGTGCGTGTGTTGCCCTGTGAAGAACTGTAGCCCCCTCTAGGGTGTGTTCCTGCCTTGTGCCCAGTGATCCCAGGTAGGCTCATCCCGGGTAGGATCCACCATTACCATGAACTGGATAAGCAGTTACAGACAATGAATGAATGAATACGATGCTCTATGACTCCAGAGGATACAGTTCAACAGCTCCAGTTTGGAAGGTTTTAATCATAAGCTCATATGCATTTGCACAAAAGTGTCCTGTTTTATTTCATGCTTTTATTATACCTAGTGTACATGCATTTACCATCTTGATCAACAAAAATGCATCTTGAAGTAGCTAAAATCACAAATTATAATGGAGGCTTATTTTGCCAGGCTGATTTTACTCTTGTTGAGTGACTGCAGCTTAAAGGAACACTAGGTAGTACTTTTTGCTGGACCGCCTAGTGGGCCGGCCTAGAAGAGGCATTTTTGCTTACTCACTGACTCCTAATGTTGAAATGTGCATGTGTGAGTAGGAGCTGTTAGTTCAGCCATATTTCACATTCCAGTTTGTGAACTAAATTTGGAACCATTCGGCGTGTTTCCGCCTACAGAAAATTTTGTTCCCAGCTGGAACAGTAGAACTTTCAGCGTGAACTGTGACTGAATAAAAAGAAAAAAAGACAGGAACACGCTCTGTTTTTGTGTGTTTCTGGAGCTGTGTTTGGCGTGACACCATGCGTCTCAGCGTTGGTTAGTTCAGAAGCTCAGCAGGACGGCTCAGAACTCTGCAACACTTACACATGTATTATATCTAACAGACAGAGGAGGACTGCTGAATTTGTCTTATTGCATGTGTGTACTGTGTTTATAAAACTCCATATAGCTGTGCACAGCCACATGAAAATTTCACACACTTTAACCTGTTACATTGAATAAATAAGTAATTCTAATTCTTAAAATCGACAAAATGTGCTTGGTCTTCATTGTTCTTTGGTGGTAGATCGTCTAGTATTTATTTTTAAATAAAATGAACAAGAAAAACACTGATGCTGGTATTATATTTTATGAACAAAACTTTGTGCTTTTTTTCATTTCTGCATTTATTAGTCTTGCCCTCCATATTTACTCTACAACACAGTCACATAATAAAAACCACATGTAAACAAAGACATTGATGTGAAGCACCAAAGCTTCTCCAGACCTTTCAATGACAAGGGTATGTATTTTGGGCTTTCCTATTTTTGAAATGCCAGGAACACCTATGTGACAATGGCTATATGACTAATGGCGGTCCAGCAAATCTAGGCTTGCCTAGTTTCTCTTTGTTACATTTAAATTACAGTTTCAAAATCATGGGAATGCTTCACCCATAATGGGGAGAACCTAGCCTCTGTTGTTGCTACTCTGGGCTCAAAACTGCAGAAACTGCACTATGTAACTATTGAAGGAGTGTAGGAAACAAATCCCTCTTCCTTTTTCTACTCCCCTTTCATTTCATGACAGTGCTGTAAAAGTGAATTACACTTTGCCACTCTGGGGGGAGCCCAGGAGAAAAATACCAAATCTTACCTAGTGTTCTTTCAAGAGTGTTCTGGAATTTGCAGGCTGTTGAGATAGATACAGATATTATATCCTTGTGCTCTCACCAGGCCTTCTGTACCTGCTCTGTCAGCATGGGGGAGCATTATGCGGATAAACTGGAAGGTCACATCTCACATGTTACCCCAATACAGCCTGATACCATCTGCTTTATACACACCAAGCATCGTACCACAGAGCAGTTGATCACCTCTTCAAACCCACAATCCAGTGAAAAATGCACAGTCAATTAGCCAAGACATGCTGAGGTCCAGAGTTGGTCCATTTAATTTTCCACTGGAGCTGACAAGAAATGAATGTTTATGTACCATAGTAAGTGTTGTGGTTACTGCATTCCTAAATCAGCAAACTTGCAAAAACAAATTATGTAGTATTGAATAATTACTGGGCGGCATGGTGGCGCAGCAGGTAGTGTCGCAGTCACACAGCTCCAGGGACCTGGAGGTTGTGGGTTTGATTCCTGTCTGTGAGGAGAGTGACTGTCTGTGAGGAGTTGGTGTGTTCTCCTTGTGTCTGCGTGGGTTTCCTCCAGGTGCTCCAGTTTCCTCCCACAGTCCAAAAACCACACGTTGGTAGGTGGATTGGCGACTCAAAAGTGTCCGTAGGTGTGATTGTGTGTGTGTTGCCCTGTGAAGGACTGGCGCCCCCTCCAGGGTGTATTCCCGCCTTGCGCCCAATGATTCCAGGTAGGCTCTGGACACACCGCGACCCTGAACTGGATAAGCGGTTACAGATAATGAATGAATGAATAATTACTAGTAGACTAGCTTATATGGATTTGAACATTTAAAACATTGATCATTTTGTTGACCTATGTGCTCTATGTTGATTAATACACGAATTGGACTCTATGTGCTCTGCGTTTGAGGTAACACTTTTTAACATCAAACAGACCTATGTTCTTTTTGTCTAGGAGAACATGAAATGACTTATTTGCACTATGATAAGATTGTGTATATATGAGCTCTTAAGTTAACAATAATACCAAATGGACCTATATGCTCTATGCTAATGGAAACACTGAATAGGCCCATGTTCCCTGGGTTTCCCACAGAGCATTAAATGCACCTGTGAGCTTTGAAACAATAAATAATCCTACAGGTTCACTGTTCATTGGAGCCCTGATTGGACCCGTGTTGTGTGTGTTTAAGACAAGGATTCCCAAACTTTTATTGTAGAGTTATTTCCCTTTTGGTGAAAATAATATATAAAATAATGTTTGAGCCTCTTCTCAACTCACACACACAGAGCTAAAAGTGTTCAAACATGCCTGATTCATTTTCCTCGCTGTGCCACCCTCTCTGCCATAGCTTCGATCCCCAATTTGAGAACCACTGGTTTAGGAGAAGATTAAATGGATCCTGAGCAATCTACGGTCACTGGAACAGTAATTGAAGTTATGTCCTCTGTTGTATGTGTTTGTGGAATTGAATGGACCTTGTGTTCTTTCTCTGTTTTTACAGGAGCGATTTGAATCTCTGTTTCGGATCTATGATGACCAGACATCGTTTCAGATGTTTAAGAGTTTCCGGAGAGTCCGGATTAGCTTCAGTACGCCAGAGGCTGCAGCACGTGCTCGCATCGAGCTCCATGAGTCAGAGTTTAATGGCTCCAAACTCAAACTCTATTTCGCACAGGTGAGGGAGTGTGTATATCTACAGAAGAAAATGACATAATTAACCAAGCATCATATCTATCATTTGTAGCATCATAGTAAACATATTATTTTATTATATAATAATAATTTATTATATTTACAGTTTTTTTTTTATATTTATAACTACAGCATGATAGGAAGAAAACAGCGATAGTACCTGAATTAATTAATTTATGCCACATAGAATGGGTCCCCCACATGAGGGCAGCCATTTTTAAAATAGGTTTTGTACTGAAACTCTCATACATTGGGGGTAGTAGGTGTCAGTGTAATGATTGTTTCATAAATGGCTGTTTGATCATTTAAAGTCAAGATTAAATAGAAATGGGACTTTATCTTGATGATCCATGTCCTGGTTCATATTAAATACAATTCATTGTCTGTCATTTAAAATAAAATTGTTTTTAGTAATCTTTAAACAAATTGTAGTGATACTATCATCTTGTAAAGCTGTGCGTGATAAAAGCTGTTGGCCATGGAAAATATTATAAAGAAACACTGCATAATATTTTTTATCTTAAAATGATCGTCTGTAACCGCTTATCCAGTTCAGGGTCATGGTGGGTCCGGAGCCTACCTGGAATCATTGGGCGCAAGGCAGGAACACACACTGGAGGGGGCGCCAATCCTTCACAGGGCGACGCATACTCATACCTATGGACACTTTTGAGTCGCCACTATGTCGTCACTATGGACACCTACCAACATATGTTTTTGGACCGTGGGAGGAAACCCACACAGACACGGGGAGAACACACAAAACTACTCACAGACAGTCACCTGGAACAGGACTTGAACCCACAACCTCCAGTTCCTTGGAGCTGTGTGACTGCTGCACTACCTGCTGCGCCACAGCTTCAAAATTTTTATGATGCTCCACTGACCTGTAATAGGGACCTGTAACTGCACTTTGTAACTTTTGGAGGAGGGCAGAAAAAAAAACACCCCTTGGGAGTGTCTTATATCACATTATAAGTTCCTGTCCCATCCGCCATACACATTAATCAGTGACAACACCGAACTAATTCACAATTAATACAGTGATGGCTTTTAGACATGCATAAGGTCATGTCGGCCCACATTTCTTCCCACCAAATAAGGCCGTTTCACTCTGATATACTTCAATAAAATGAGTTGAGATTTGTTCCATGCTAACTTTAATAGAAAACCTAGGGTAAACATGCAAGCATTAATTGACAAATACATTCACAAGCAAGTACTTTTCTACTTTGACTCAGGTAGATATATGTTGAACACTTCAAGTAAATGAATGATGTGTCTTTAATGTGTGACTGTGTGTGTCTCACAGGTGCAGAACACAGGTGAGGATGTTGACAAGACGTACCTGGCTCCTCCTCAGCCTGTGAAACAGTTCCTCATTTCTCCCCCTGCGTCTCCGCCCGTGGGATGGAGTCAAGGAGAGGATGCTACACCCGTCATCAACTATGACCTGCTGTGTGCTGTCGCCAAACTGGGGCCAGGTACTTAATTAGAAACTTCTAACTACAATCCCAGAGGATGCTTCAGCTATCTAAGCCAGGGAGTCCTCAATTGGCCTTACATTCTGGATGGGTAGGATGGCTAGAGGCACGGTGCGTGATCAGGAGTGATTCACTGATGGATGCTGTTGGTGACGAATAGTAATTGGGGAGAATGTCTGGGTAAAATTTGTAAATAAACATATATGCAACAGAATGGCGCCACTAGTGACAACTGCCCTTTCTGTTCTGCTCACTGTCTGGACATGGCAATAGGATGAAGACAGGAAAAAATGACTCCTTAGACAACATCAGACCAAATGTTCCTGTGCCTGGGTTGGCTAGAGTTTTGTTGAAGCTCAATCTTTATGTACTGTGGATTGCCAAGAGCTAAAATGAGCTTTCAAAGTGTGTTTCAGATACAGAGTCTAAAAGATTTGAATGGCTGCAGCTCCCCCTACTGACTGAATCTGAAAGGATGCCCTCATGATCTGAGCTTTTGTCACCTTTCAGCTGACCTGTCTTATTGTCTCTGTGGCAACACTGATTCAGTTGTCCATGTTTGCATGTCTGCATGTTTTTCCACAGGGGCCACACCTTCATTGGGCAACAACTTCAAGAGCTTAATAAAAATACAGTATCTGTAGCCTGTCCATTGTTGCTTTTCAATAGCCATCAGGAAATAAGCTCATAGGCCATTGTTTGAAGCAAATAAAAGAGGGTTTTCTGGATTGTTCAGTATGCCCTGTATGCCTTACTTCATTCAAGCTGCCACTTTTTGTACTCTGCTGAGTCATTGCCAAGACATCTGCTCAGAGGGCATTAATAAGCATCATTTTTTCTGATTTTTTTCTGATCTGATTTTCACTTGTTGTTTAAGTAAACCTCAACAACATCACAACTTGCAGCTGATGTCCAAAGGAAAACATGTATTTGAATTTTTGTTGGCTTTTAGTTAGGGCGGCACGGTGGCGCAGCAGGTAGTGTCGCAGTCATACAGCTCCAGGGACCAGGAGGTTGTGGGTTCGATTCCTGCTCTGGGTGACTGTCTGTGAGGAGTTTGGTGTGTTGTCTGCATGAACTGGATAAGCGGTTACATGAATGAATGGTTTTTAGTTTATCGTTTGAACACTGCACCTGTCCTTCACACTATGCGAAGTGGTTATGACGAATGGCCCAGTAGAAATGCTCCAAAATAACCTGGAATTAAATATTTTTACATTGGCTTCAATTCAAAGTTAAGAAAGTTTTTTTCCTTCTTAAATAAGTTACTGTTTTGGAGATTTTTTACATAGGACAGCAATTAAACAGACAACCCCATTTTCAGAAAGGCTCTGACATTTTGTAAATTGCAGTAAAAACTAAATCTGTGATGTGTTAATAACCTTCAAGCTTTATTGAACTAACTTAAGATTTCCAATGTATTCACTGACCATCTTGGTTGTATTTTGTAAATATGGGCTTATGTTGAATTTGACACTTGCAAAATAAGAGTGCAGTTCTAATATATATATATATATAACGTTAAATATATTCATATATATATATATATATATATATATATTCATTAAATATACATGAACAATTATATAGAGTAATATTGTATACTTTGTTACCTAGTGATCAGATTAATTCCAGTCAAATAGGACACAGCCATTAGAATTTCGTAGCAGGTGAAATACTGATTTGGGATTCAGATAAAAGCAGGGTTGGTCACCTGAGATCAGAAGAATTCAGCTGATCACCTCGGTGACTTCTGTACAGATTAGTTGTAGGCTTTAATGGGGATTCAAGTGTAACTTGAGTTAAAGTCTCAGGCAGGTTAAAGGAATTCTCCCTCATGTAGTTCCATAAACTCATACTGCTGCATAAAGTACCATACAGCCACATGCATACTGGACTTTTTGGATCCATTTGTGAATATGTTTATGAATATATTTAACGTTATCTGTCATTTATGGATCACTATGGGTATATGGGACTTTAAGTTCCAGTATCATGGATTAAACATGAATGGACCTTTCTGGCTCCACACACTCTCACTGGTCCATACTGAGCTAAATACCTAGACTGCTCCGACCTAATCCAAAAACGTCCCATGTTGATCTAAAATAACTCACGCTGACCCGTGCACCTCCGTTAATCCATGCACCCTTACAAATGCATGCAGATCAGTATAGTCATGTGTGTTGTGCTGGCACGACAATTAAACACTGTGTCGATTCACTGTCCATTCTGTAAGACACACCTAGCTCGTTGACCCACGTTAGATATAGCTGTAAGAACAGAAGCCGTAGCTCATCTGTTCCTGCACAGTTTGTGTTTGTCGTCCTCTAGGACGCTGTTGGCTGGATGTTTTTGGCTGAGGGACTATTCTCAGTGCAGAACTGACACTGAGGACTTTAAAAACTCCAGTAGAACTGCTGTACCTGATCCACTCGTACCAGCACAACACACGTTAACACATCATCACGTCAGTGTCACTCCAGCATCCACTCTGTGATGGTCCTGTGGGGGTCCTGACCATTGAAGAGCAGGGTGAAATCGGGGTAAGAAAGTGAGTTATGGTCTAACTGTAGAACTACAAAGTGCTCCTGTATGGTCAATGGAGCTAATAAAATGGACAATGAGTGTAGCTTTTCACTGAAAATCAGCAAGTCATGTCATCCTCAATAACTTTAGACCAATCTCTAAGCTACCTTTCTTGTCAAAAGTCTTGGAGAAGGTTGTTTTTCATCAATTTTCTTCTTTTTTAGACAAACATAATATCTTAGACGCATTTCAGTCAGGTTTTAGAGCACACCACAGTACTGAGTCTGCCCTTCTTAAAGTATTAAATGACATACTCCTAGCAGTTGATTCAGGAAAGTGTGTTGTTTTAATTCTCCTGGACCTAAGTGCAGCCTTTGACACAGTTGACCACACCATCCTGTTAGATCGCTTGTTGTCTGACGTTGGCATCCAGGATCTTGCGTTGAAGTGGTTTGCTTCCTACTTAGAAAATCGAACTTTTTCTGTAAATATAGGACAGTCTTCCTCTTCCTCTCCTGCATCTCTTACTTGTGGTGTACCTCAGGGCTCTATCTTGGGACCCATCCTCTTTTCTCTGTACATGCTCCCTCTGGGGTCAATCTTTCAAAAATATAATGTTTCATATCATTGTTATGCCGATGACACACAGCTTTATCTTCCGCTGAAATCAGGAGAGAATTGTTCACTAAAACTCATGTTGGATTGTTTGAGGGACGTGGAGTGCTGGATGTCTAAAAACTTTCTCAAACTGAACCAAGACAAGACAGATGTGATCATTTTCGGAAATTCCCACTTGACCCCCACCATGGCCAATGAACTGGGGCATCTGTCATGTAATGTACACAGCCAAGTAAAAAACCTTACGTTTGAAAAGCAAATAAGCACTGTTGTGAGAGGTAGTTTCTTTCAACTCCGTCATATAGCTAAACTTAAGAGAATCCTGTCTTTTAAAAACCTGGAAAAAGTTATACATGCTTTTATCTCCTCCCGTAACGATTATTGTAATTCTCTGTACCTGGGTATATCTCAATCGAGCCTGTCACGATTGCCACTGGTCCAAAATGCAGCTGCAAGGCTGCAAAATCGTTGCACTGGCTACCAGTGAAATACCGAGTTGAATTTAAAATCTTACTGTTTGTTTTCAAAGTTCTCCATGGCCTGGCTCCGAAATATATTTCGGATCTTCTTTGCTTTCGATCTACCTCACGTGCCCTACGTTCCTCTGACAAATTGCTTTTAGACACCCCTCGCTCTCGGTTGAAGTTCAAAGGAGATCGGGCTTTTGCTGCAGCCGCTCCAAGACTTTGGAACAGTCTCCCACTCTTTATAAAACAATCCCCTACAGTAGTAACTTTTAAGTCCAATTTAAAAACATATTTATTTTCTCTGGCCTTTGGGTCCTTTTAAATTACTTTAGCCATTTGTCTCTGCCTTGGTTTATGTTGTCTTGTTATCTGTATTTTTCTCCACAACCTTTTATTGTTGGATTTTTTTATTTGTTTTATTTCTTTTACATGTATGTTTTATAATTTTATCTGGTTTGTTTTGTTAGTTGATTTTTATTGTGCAGCACTTTGGCTGACATTCACTGTCTTTTTAAATGTGCTATATAAATAAACTTGACTTGACTTGACATGTCATCTGAACAAATCCTCAGCAAACGACTGACTGACCAGCAGCTGGTTGACACGACTCTGTTTGGGATTATATTACAGCACTAATTCTCTCTTTTCTCTTTTCCTCTGCAGGGGAGAAGTATGAGCTGCACGCGGGTACAGAGTCCACGCCCAGCGTAGTAGTGCACGTGTGCGAGAGCGAGACCGAGGAGGAAGAAGAGGCCCGGCCCAAGATGAAGATCGTACAGACCAGACGTCCTGAGAGCCCTCCAAAAGTCTTCAACTAAACCCTCCTCCTCTGCACTCTCTCACACTGCACGAGTCCTCTGTCTCAACCTGTCTCTCTCTCACACATTCGCTGTGGGGAAGGAGACGACCCTTCATTTCAGCTCTAATTAAAAAAATATATCAAATAAAAATTGATTAGGCCAGACACTGAGGGGAGGGGCTTGTTTCGGTTGCCTCAGTGATGGATGGTTGGATGGATTAATAGATGGACAGAGTTGGGCTGGACTGGAGGAAAAGCAAGCGACACACTGACACATAACTGTCCCACGGAGCAGACAGGGTGGCGTTTTATTTGAGAAGGGTAGGGGGGTGGGGTGGGGGTCCAAAAACCCCTCCCATGCCCTTTAATCCAAGCACTTTTTCACTCACTCATAGAGTTAGTCACACTAGTGTAGCAATAGGTGCTGTAGTAATATATCTATCTGTAGTAGTAGAAGTAGTGGTTTGTTGCTGTCATTAACTGACAAATCTAAAATGCTTTAAAAAAGGGAAGTAAAAGATTTATTTTTCATGTTTGTTTAATTATTTTAACATATCACACAATGCATTGGGTTTGAACACCACATGATCCTGGTGTGTGTGATGTGCAGAAGAATGTACTGAGTGTTTAAAAAACAAACAAACAAAAAAACACTTTGTGGTGTTACAAAGAGGTTAGAATTTTTCTTTCTTTTCTTCTTTCTTTTTTTTAACTTCAATTAGTTGTTTAACATGTTTGGTTACTCAACTAGATGTGTGTAGTTGTGATAATTACTATTATTAATATTAATATAATTGTTACCATGTATTTGATACCACACATTTTTTGCATGCTTACTGGTGTCATTCATCTGGAGCAAAGCGTGTTTTATACTGGACAAAGATGGAGAGAAACTAAATGTGTTTTTGACACATATCCCACATAGGAGGCTGTACATTGATGGGAAGATTTGTATGTGTACATATATATTGCGGTTTGAGAGGTGATCATAAAGGGAAAAAATAGGGGAAAATAATACTTATTTAATGGTTTATTTTGTTTTGATTTTAAGTTTGTGTTCCATCCTCAACACTGTGCTTTTTTTAGTCCATTTCCGGTCCCAGGGATCTCTGAATTTTTGCATGAGCCTGGCACCTATATTAAGTGATAAATCAAAAGATTGGCCAAAACACTCTGAAACGATCTAGAATCCTAAGTTCATTCCAAGGGGCCTTTGTGATATGTATTAGATTGCAGTAAACACTGAATTGCACATGGGCAGTTGATATCATTACTGTGATTTCAGACCCTTTAGAAGCTTGTCTGACTTTTACAAAATGAAGCTGATGTGTGAAATCTGCTGCGAAATACTCATGTAAAAGATTTCTGTGATTTATCCCCCCCCAAGTTGCTTGGCCCTTGATTAAATCTCTCAGTTTCCCTATTGACAGAATGTCATTTCTGAACATCGACAGAATTTAAGCCTTGTATGAGGGTTTTTTTTTCTGTTTTTTTTTGCATTCAACATGCAGTTTTGAAACAAAAACAAATTAGGGTTTGGACATGGAAGCCCACTTTCATGCAGGGTGAAATTGTGACCTTGTGAACCGTGTTTTGGCCGATATTGCTTTCCTGCTTTTACGTCAAAACAGTGAACCTGAGCCTTTGTGGGGAAGCCAGACATTAAAAGAAATAAAAGGGCACTGCAGTTCAAAAAAAGTGGACTGTAGTGGACTGGCAATCACAAAGGGCTCACTTCATGAAAGCACTTTATTACTGCTGTAATTGTATCTTTCAGCTACCACTGCTGAGCTGTATACCCTTCTTTGCTTTGTCTGCTTCTGTGTCATTTCATTCTGTTTTATCTAACTCTGTTTTGTCCGAGCACCAAAAGTGCTGGATTTGTGTTTTTATTTTATTATCATTTTTTTAACCTAAATTTGACATACTGGGGTATAAAAAGCACCTGGGTAGCCTTCTCACCAGCAGAAAACTAGATTTTGTGCATTGCACCAATTGTCATTGCTGTTTTTCTCTGCTGTTTTGTCTAAAGGAGCTTTAGTGTGTGAAGAGAGAGAAAAAAGTAGATTAATTTGTGTGCGTGTGTGTGTGTGTGTGTGTGTTAGGCTGGCTGTTTGCTTCTTGTGCATGTACACCATTAAAAAGGGTAAGAATTTGAATGATATAGCAAACATCAATCACTGTTTATGTATCAGATGCTCCACTGACAGTGAAGATGATAAGGATGATGTTATTCTGGTGTTTTTTACAGTTTTGCTCTGTCCGATTGTTCACATTTCTGTAATTTAAACAAGGAAGTGTGTTAACTTTGTTTGTATTGTGACGGAAGCAAAGAAATTTGATTTTTTTTCCATTTCTTCTACAAAAGGAAGGTTCTGACACTGGTGTTATAGTTTTCTGTTGGCATTTAAATATCGTCTTGTGTAGTTAGTAATTAAAGAAGAAGAAAACAAAAAGTAGCAATGAAGCAATAATTCCCTGTGTATACCTGCGTCTCTCTCTCTCTCCTATAGATGTTTATTTGACGAGTTGTATATTTAACTGTCGACCTGCTTATGTTTGTGTAGGTATGACTCATTTGTTTCACATAGATATATAAATACATATAAATAATAACAATAATTCCTAAAAAACAAACAAAAAAGTCTTTTGTGTTTTTTTATGCCTTTCAACAGCAAATGTACACAAGCGCAAGCCCAATAACAAGCATTATTCTCTGATTGTTTGATTAAAGGGGACATATTACACCCCTTGTCCACAAGTTAACACAGTACCCTGGGGTCTTAATGATATGTCTGTGTCTTGCTTTGGTCAAAATAGCACAAAGACCCAACATTACAACACCTCTCTCTACACTGTTTAAACAAGCCTGTTGAGGATTACCAGTTTCAACGCCTGTCCCTTTAAATAGAATATGACATTGAGTCACTGCTTATATCCCTTCAGGTGTGCAGCAATAAGTATCTGTTTTTTTACCATTTTTGTTCAGCATTCTTCCTTCTCAGTTCTTGTTTTTGCTATTTTGTTTGTTGTAGATATTTTTAACTCATCTTTGTGCTCTCACATATACATAGCTCCTGCACTGTGAGTACTGAGTACTAGAAGTACTCAGATTCTAAAGTCTTCAAACTTGATGTCTAAATCAAGAATCAAAAGGGGAATTCATTGTAAAAAGATTGTATTCTAAGTAAATTTTTACATGGAATATATTATTTTATTCCAAGAGATGTTTGAGAGGTGTGTTAAAGGGTATATATATATATATATATATATATATATATATGGGTGGGACAATGAAACTGAAACACCTGGTTTTAGACCACAATAATTTATTAGTATGGTGTAGGGCCTCCTTTTGCAGCCAATACAGTGTCAATGCATCTTGGGAATGACAAATACAAGCCCTGCACAGTGGTCAGAGGGATTTTAAGCCATTCTTCTTACGGGATAGTGGCCAGGTCACTACATGATGCTGGTGGAGGAACACGTTTCCTGACTCGCTCCTCCAAAACACCCCAAAGTGGCTCAATAATATTTAGATCTGGTGACTGTGCAGGCCATGGGAGATGTTCAACTTCTCTTTCATGTTCATCAAACCAATCTTTCACCAGTCTTGTGTGTATTGGTGTATTGTCGTCCTGATACACGGCATCGCCTTCAGGATACAATGTTTGAACCATTGGATGCACATGGTCTTACTGGTGCAATGTGCAATTAATGAAGATTGGCCACCAGGCTGCTCCAATTTAGCCATGAAACCTCCCACACTACAATGACAAGTGTTTCAGTTTCATTGTCCAACCCCTGTATATATATATATATATATATATATATATATATATATATGGCCTGTTTAACACACCTCTCATACAATCACAATTTTAATGCTCCTAGCGTCAGAGCAATGGAAAATGCTTCTGTAGAATTCCTGCAAAGACAACAGTGACTGGCAGGAATACTCACACTTACAATACCTCATATCTGGATCTATTATTGTAGAAAACATCTCAGAGTCAAAACTACTGACAGATATATACTGACATCTGTGTAAACTATTTTAATATTTATTATTAGTGACATTAGCCTTTTAGCTCTTAGCTTGAGTGTACAACAAAAGAAGCTAATTTCACACATCACACAGACACGTGATGTTTTGGTGGATTGGATAAATTTGGACAAGGGGAAATTGGTACTTTTTGACTAAATTGTTACTGTAAAGGCTCTAATGTTTTTAGTGTTGATTAGCTACACTTTTCAGGCCAGGTTTCCTACTTGGTTCACAGCTTTAATTTACCTCCCAGCTAATAAAACAGACCATGAATGAACAGTTATCCAGGGCAGTGCTTTACAACACAGGGCAGACACACACACCGTATTAACACTCAGAGAAAGGTAACTTTAAGCATCAAATGAAACCTGGAAATCCCTCAGTGCATCAACGACCCATTTTGGGCTGAATAGAGGCACTGGTTTGTTTCAGGTGGTAAAATGATCTGTGTGTGAGCCAGGACTACCCTGCCCTTTCTCTGCACACTATTTTTTTCAGGTTTATCTAATTCTTCCTCATACCACAGGGTACAAACATGGTATAGAAGCAAATATGATTCATGGTGAACAGACTTTTTAGTCATTCAGAGTGATTTGATGTGAAATGGTTCAATGAAAGTTTAAAAACATCTGACCGCTTTCAGATGTGGCAAAGAAAAGCAGGCCATGTCTACAAAATAAATATAGCATGTATTCTCCAAAACCACAAGTGAATAGGATTTTATTTGTAATTATGATTTAAAATAGTAGTTAATTAATTTAAAGAAAGACCTCAGTTTAGGGACAAAGCTGCCTCAAAATTCCCAGTATATTATTTTCCATTTTGGATTTTAGGCATTCTTTGTGCTATGAGGCAGTGTATAATGAACATTTCATGTGCTAACTTTCTGTGAGGAACTTTTTTTTTTTGAGGCCTTAAACACTTCATATGTCTGGTTCCATTCACCAGCATTGGGCAAGAGATTATACCTTATGTTTTCACTGATTTACTGCTTTTGGAATAATGGGGAGAAGAAGGTAAACTAATTTTCAATAAATAACCTCAACCTCCCTCCCGCTCTCTCTCGCTCTTGCTCTATCTCTCTTCTCCCTCCACCATTGTGTTGTAGAACAATGACAAACTTCCTCCTTTTTCAAGTTAACCTCTTGTTCATCCAGGTGATCCCAGGTGAATCACATTATGTAGTTGATTGACACAACAGCACAGGGCAGCCAGAAAGTGCCAGGAATTGGATTAAAACGGTCATGTTCAGGAAGCTGGTGTGATTTAGGAAGAAAATGAGGGATGTTTTTAGAGGCAGATAAAGGTTTAGCACAGTCATGGTGTAAATTGCAATAAGAGGGGATTCTCCTTTGAGACTCACAGTAACAGCAGAGTGAAATTCACACTTCAGCAGAGAACGGGACTACACACTGTGCACAGAACAGCAAATGTGTGATTCAAAATGCGTTAAACCCATTAAACCCATCCCATGAGCAAATAATATTGACAA